>NC_134695.1:38243122-38543122 GCF_050947455.1 Rhinoderma darwinii
GCTCATAACTTCTAAAATAATAAAAGTTTTGGGACACAATTATCACTAGCATTATCAGTGTGACAGCGCCTATTAGATTAGCTAGGAGATTGGGCATTACTAAACTAGTGAAAAATCCTCTTTAAGCTGTTGTATTGCAGTAAATTACTCATAATTATAATATCACTAAAAGACTGTGTACAATTCATTTCATAAAACTGCCATATGGCACGTCTATAAAAGTATAATAAAAAGTATTTATTTTATTTACAACAAAATTTACAGCAAAAAAATTGACATAGTTTTTTATGCCCCCCACAAACATCTGCATCAGTGGAAGATGGTAGCAAATGCCCCGGTAAGCAAAAAAATAATAATTGTGGCAGATACATAGAATTATCACCTAGTGGTCAGATTATCATATAAAATTGTAGAACAGTGTCAATGTTACAAAAGCGTTTCCATTTGAACAATTTCATTTCTAATAGACTGTGAAGTAGATTTAATATGAATATTCTGTTTGATATCGGTTAGAAATTCAAAATCACTTTATTCACTGTTTAAAGTAATGCATAAATTACAATTTCACAGAACACACAATGGCATGACATTTCTGAATTATTTGTTCATTGTTGCGCTATGTATCTGATATTATGGATACAATTTGTTTTTTTGCAAAATATATGTCATAAATATAGCTTCCCAAATCTTTGGGCTAGGTAAATTTCACACAATGCCCTTTTAAGTTTATAATATTTTATGACTATAGCAAGTCTGTGGCACATGGAGCGTTAAAAGATTAAGCTGAGTCTTAATTTGTCAAAATAGATTCCCCATTCTCTATTTTTAACCATTTGAGTTCTAAATTAAAAACGAGTTTTCACATGAGGCATCAAGAGGATCTAACGTTACATTTCCTACTCTCCACTTGTTATAAAATAAGTCATTTTGGAAATAACACCTGCTGCCAATAAAAGTTAGTTTGGACTTTTTACAGAATAGAAATGGCAAAGGAAACATAAATGATTCTTTATATGAGGTCAATATAAAGAAAAAGATAAATACTCAGTTAAAGAGAGCCAGATTTTACATTAAATAAGAAATACAGTTTATATATTACATTATGTTTGTGGACTTTTATGTCTCTTTGTTCCTGTACAAATTATTCATACTATAAATACCATTGTTCAACCCTACCTGACCGTATGCTCAAAATATATTGACTACACTAATACAGATGGTGATCCATCATCCAGCCAGCAGCATTGTAATCATGGATAATAATGTAAGTTGTTTAGTGGTGAAGCTTTTGTCTCACAGCAGACTCAATTGTGACAATTTGCACTAGTCCATGGTCTACGTGGCTATTAAATTTTCAAAATTGCACCCAATCAAGATGTTGTACCAGCTAGGGGGGATACACATGTAGTTAAATGCCACCACTGTATAAACAGCAACACAAATCAGAGGTGGGCAACTTCAGCTGGCGTTTCCTTCCCTTTTACAGGAGTCCGATATATGTCAGATATTCAAGAAATTAGATCCGTGTCATTGATGAATAATACAATGTAACTTTAAGTCATCAATAAAAATTGGTTTAAAGAATCAGTTTTGCAGACTTCATCAGACATACACAGGTAATAAACATGCAACATTAAAAAAAAGGTAAATGTCACTCTTGGGCCACAGTAAAATACATACATGGGTCAGTAGGAAGAATAAAACCAAATGAAAACTAAAATTAAAATGATTCAATTGGTTCAAACATGACCATGTGCACTGTCTATTGATCTTGAAAATTGCAATGTTATAGTAAAAAAACAAAAGACAAATGAATTATTAATGGTGAAACCAGCCTGTGCTTTTAACTTTGCTTGTAGTGCTATTCTACCTACTTCCAGCACCAGCACCACCCACTTGTATCATCATCTTTTAGTTCTCACAGACATATATTTGGGATCTGTGTCATACAGATTCCGAATACAGAAGTCTATTGGCTCACACTGTATCTCTGTGTGCCTACCTACAAACACAAGTTTTTCTCAAATTTAAAAAATGGTGGTATCTGCCACAGGGAGCACGTACGAGTCCCTATTATAGACCCATACTACAGTCTGTGCACTGCCGCACTAATCCGTGCTGAGGGAGTAGTCATGTGCTTGAGCCCGAAGGTTGCATTCACATGATAAAATTTTAGGTCCATATGAGATCTGTCTATTTTGTGCTAAAAACAAAAGAAAAGGTTTTCTGTTTTCCTTCAAATGGGATATAATGCTGTTATCTGCACAAAATAAATAGTCCTCACAAGGCCCACTTTTATTTTATTTTTTGTTTTTTGACTACTACATCATATTTAACAAAGAATAATTCAGTTGAATATCCTATGAAAATCTTTATAGATGTAAGATCTTATTTTTTAACTTTTAAAAAGCCAAATCGATCATTTTTAAACATAAGCAGAAGTAAGTATAATCATTAGAGAGAAAAATGTTTTGCATTAATGCAGTAAACAAAGGTTTAGCTTATTTTAGAATCTTCATTTAAAGCAGAACATTCCTTATTAACGCCTCCTGTGTAACCCCACTCCTTTGAAAAAGATCCTGCCCACTTTGTGATATGCCCAACAGCTTTCGGGTACGGAAAATGGATGAACATTGGTCTTGTGCCCTAGAGGCAGGAAATGGGACAAGGTGCAACTCTGTAACGTATACCTCGTCCAAATTCTGCCACTGTGCACCAACTGCAAATGAAATAGCATTTATCTTTGTACAACATAAAATGTTGGTTTTCCAACTGGCAGAGGTAGTACTGAAATGTACATATAGTGGGGTCCAGTGCCCCAGGAGTTAATTGTAAAAATTAAATTTTTGACGCTTATCAGCATTTTGACTAATAGATTACTTGTTTGACTTGACGTAACAATCTTTCTAAAGTTTGATAGCAGTCTTACATCTCTTGTGCACTTTGGGGAACTTTATATTTTCCATCTTCCAACTTTTCGGAATACTCGCAAGATCAACTTTTTACAATATAATGATGCTACTGTTGCATGTCCTCACTTAGGCTTGAACTATAAGGGCATGGCCACACGTAGCAGAATCGCTCTGGAATTCCGCTGCGGACACTCCGCAGCGGAAATCCGCAGCGGACCCGTTTCTCCATTGCCTTCCACAGCTTTGTGGTTGGGTTCGTTTGCACGTTGCGGACAATTCCGCTGCGGAGCATAGGCTGCGGTGCGGAATTTGGTGTCCGCAGCATACAATGGTTGTTGCGGAGGTGTGGCGGACTGTTTGCGGACTCATTGCGGAATTTCTCCATTGACTTCAATGGAGATTCTAAGTTCCGCAATGAAGTCCGCAGATGTAATGTAGATGTTATGTGTGCTGCGGAGCGTATTGGTTTTTTAACTTGACATTTCTTCATTGTGGCTGGACCTATGTATTTCTAGGTCTACAGCCAGACTGAGGAAGTCAATGGCGCTACTGTAATTACGGATGACTACGTGTGTGCACCCATAATTACGGGTGACTACGTGTGTGTGCACCCGTAATTACGGGAGCGTTGCTAGGCGACGTCAGTAAATAGTCACTGTCCAGGGTGCTGAAAGAGTTAAGCGATCGGCAGTAACTGTTTCTGCACCCTGGACAGTGACTACCGATCACAATATACAGCAACCTGTAAAAAAAAATAGAAGTTCATACTTACCGAGAACTCCCTGCTTCTTCCTCCTGTCCGGTTTCCCAAGATGACGTTTCAGTCTAAGTGACTTCTGCAGCGGTCACATGGACTGCCGCGTCATCCAGGGAGGTCGGGCTGGATGCTGAAAGAGGGACGCGTCACCAAGACAACGGCCGGTAAGTATGAATTTCTTTTACTCTCTTTCACTAGGGAAAGTGCTGTCCCTTCTCTCTATCCTGCACTGATAGAGAGAAGGGAAGTACTTTCACCTCAATACGCAGCGGCTTGTCCGCATCAATTTATTGCCCATTTTGGGCAGATCCGCAACAGAATCTGCAACGCAGATTCTGTGCGGCATTGATGCGGACAGTTGCGGAAGAATTCCGCTACGTGTGGCCATGCCCTAAGACAACTTCCAGAGATGTAGATATGGAGGGGGGTTCAGAAATAGCAGTTGCACTCAGGTTCTGGTGTCTTAGAGGTCCCAAAGGCCCCTCTCCCACATAATACACCAGTACTATAAATGTCACATGGTAGGTGGGGTCCCTGTTACAGTTTTTGCATTGGGGTCCAGGATCTTGACGTTACATCCTTGACAACTCCTGAGACCTGTCTGTGCTTAATAAGAGCAATGGCCATTCATTTTCATTGAGGCATACACTGAGAGCATCCAGGACTACCAGAATAAACTTAAAATACACGAGTAGAAAGCTTATCCAGACAGCAGATGTCCAGCTAATTTGCAGAAGGGAGTTCAACAACACATTCTTCTCTGGCCTATATGAGCCAATAATGACTATTCTATGTTATTTAGTGGGTTATTACATGTCCTTACCCTTCTCATTTCATAACACTATCACATGCAGTAAAAAAAAACAAAAAAAACAACATGATTTAACAGGTCACTACATCCCACAAGAACATCACACTCATCTTCTGCTGCTGCCACCATTCCAACTATCTAATTAACTAATACGGAAATTAGCGTGGGATAATAACAGGATTTAAAACAGAGGTGTTCACCTTTGTTTTAAAAATAAACAGGCAAAGGTGCAATATATATAATTTGCCTATGGCAAAATACAGATATTAAATCATCTCCCGTACTATGTACTATGTTGTGAAAGTTTTGAATTAAAAAAATAAAATAATGATTACTAGTAATAGTCACTTTGTATATATGACATACAAACTTGCAGAAACCTAATATTTAATAACTTATTCAGTATTCGTCATGCTTCAACCTCTAGAATTTTTATTCCTCAAAAGTACCTACACCAAAAAAAAGATATACAAATGCTTCCTTTAATATTTTGCTATTAATTGTACAGTGCTTTATGTATTATATATCAGAAGCAGCAGTAATGTGATGTTGACTATAACACACTGAACACTTGTCAATTGATTTGTTTTCTTTTTCAAATAAGAAGTTTTAAAGGGCTTCCTTACGATGGTCATATTGTACCACAAAGCCAAAGTGAACAATTAGGTCTCCATTGGACATCTCATTTATAAAAAATTGTAGTTGAATAGGGAATAGAACTTAAAGGGGTTGTCCCACAGAACACATGTATCCCCTATCCACATGATAGGGGGTACATGTGTGATCACTGGGGGTTCGACTGCTGGGACCCCCAGCAATGAGGAGAACGGGAAATAGAAAGTCCCCCGAAGTGCTCCATGAGAAACATGGGACTTCCGGAGTCTGTATCCGTCTTGCGTGTTCAAGAGCTCCATAGAAATGAATGGAGCACTGGTCACGCATGCGCACAAGCGCGATCACCGCTCCATTCATTTTTATGAAACTGCCAGACACACAAGCGGAACACAGACCCCAGAAGTCCCAAGTTTCTTATGGAGCACTTGGGGGGACTTTCGGTCCCCCATTCTCCTTATCGCTGGGGGTCCCAGCGGTCGGACCCCCAGCGATCACACATGTATGCCCTATCCTGTGGGGATACATGTGTTTTGTGAGACAACCCCTTTAACTTCTGCATCACAACACATATACACCTGCATAAAACGTCCTGCATCCTGATTCTGCCTTATAACCCATTTAAGCTGGATTCACACACAGTGGCCCACATTTACTAATGTTTTCTAATGGTTAGACAGAGTAAACTTAGGCCAGGCAGTCATAAAATGTGCCAAATTTATCACAGTGGTGCATGATGTATGATAATTCTGGCACAGACTTTTTTCTCTTCCTTATACCACCACTGATTTGGCTTATTTTGCATCAGAAGTTTGTGCCCGCTTTTTGGTGCACAATGGCACATTCTAGGCAACGCTCACTTTCTAGTATACCACGCCCCTTTCCCAATAAGTCACGTCCCCTTTGTGAGACACATTAAAAACTGTCAAGTGAGGTGCAGACATCAAAATTGAACCAAAATGCACCAATTTGGCGCATTTTTCAACACATTCTAGACCCAAACACAGTTGTAAATGTGCCCCATTATCTCTATTAGAAATCTGGCTATTATCATGAGTGGAGAATGTCTAGATATTTGCCACCAAGACTTTTGTCACTACTGTCCATAATACAAGAACTTTTCCAATTAGCTTTTGATCACCATTATTGGCATTAAGTTTTTTTGAATATTTGCATACTTTGGTAAATCTGTTTCTGCAGCTTGGAAAAATACCATAGGCATGGGGGCCAAAAGGGATCTACCAATGTAACAGTAATAAAATGGTAATTAGAAGTTCTTCCCGGGCTTATGTACTGTTACTCCAAATTCCCCAAGATTAACATTGTTCCCCAAAATGACAAGAACTTTACCAATGTTTGTAAGGTTACACCTTATAAAGGACTCACTGTTCTTCAGAGGGCAATGAGAATGATGCTGGTGCTGTGAATTAATTCTAATTTATTCCTTGTAGGGCAGAAGTTTCATAGGTATTGATCACTTGGAGTTTTAGAAGATTGTATTTTATTTCATTTGTTTTAATAATTTAACCAATAATGTAAAGCCTGGCTCTACTAAAACATTGTAAAAACAATGGTTCTGTGGGGTCAGGAGTCACCAGTAAACATAGCGTATCACCAGTAATAGAGTCAGGATTACAAATACATTGGGTTAAAGGTCACTAAATGATGATACAATATACATTTCTGAGACGTGGCATATCTATAGACGGAACATGTCTACGAAACTCTGCAATATTGCCTTCCTTTCTGCATAAAATAGGTAGCAGTATCAGGGTTGCTGATAGTTCGACTTCTTGAACTTTTTATCATCATGGACACAGGAAACAAACATTGCTAACCATATTTCAAGCTTGAGAAACACCTTCATCAGTAGCATTGAAACACCAATGGACCTCTGATCATATGGCATATTAGGATAACACCACGCCATATGTTGCACACTTTATTTTTTAAGGAAATAAGGACCTCAGATTACTTTTAAGTTTCACAAATCTATAAATAATACATAAACTTGTATGCTTTTATGCTAAAATTTAGTTACCAAGTGCTGATCTCAGGGAGCCGCTATAAACTATCCCGTATTAAAGACCATGTTTGTCCGTCAGTAAATGACATACTATTTATGTAATCTCAAAGAGCCCTTTTAATTCCATCCTGAGCCTTTTTAATATGACACCATATAGACACCAGACAATGCTACAAGCTAGAACCTAATTATCATGTGCTGTGGACAACTCGATTTTAATGGAGCTCATTGGGGTCCCAATGTTTTTGACAGCATGAACAGCACTGTAGATGGCTCTATTATTTCCATCGAAAATACCGTAAACTCCATTAACGCAAGTCATAACAGAGCCTAACCTGGAAGGTAATAAGCCCTTCAAAGTTTTCAACACCAGTTCTATAAAGCCCTACATGTGTCATCGGCAGGGGGGAGTGTAAAACAAAAAATAATTAAGAATTATACCAAAGTATGACTGTTGCCTACAAACACTAGGCACAGAAGAATGAAAAAAATATGTATGTGCATACCTCCATAAAGTTACTAGTTCTTAGTGAACTGACAGCTTTCAGTCCCATTACTGGCTCAGTCCAAAATATGGCTTCCTCTATTGAGCACAGATATCTCATCCACTTTATAATATAGAATTTCCATAACCAGTTACTCCTGTGTGAGAGACTGTAACCTGCATAACAGGGGCAATCCTGCTTTATTTTCATTATGTTAAAAAGAAATAAAAATTAAATATACTCCTTCACAATTCAGCTTCTTTCCTTAAAAATTGGAATTTTGCCCTGAAAAACAGCAAAGTTTTTAACACAAGATTCTGTTATATTACATAGAAACTCTTTGAAATAAAATAATAATTATAATAATTAAAAAAGAGAACAGAATGCTACAAATAACCAAACCACAGATTTGTTTAAACGCAAAAAAGTACCTGAGTGTATATATAATATACTTTTATATAGATTTATATATTTATACTATATACCTGATAAAGGTTTAAAGAAAAAAAAAATCTCTGGATGTTGAGAAGAACCTAAAAAAGGAATAAAGGTGTTGCCTGTTACACATGGAAATATTAAAATACTGGATACAGTACACAAAGCAATGTATGGAGCGCCCCCATGCTGGAGGGGATGGCTAAAGTCAGGTGATCGTATGGATATAAAGATGGCCAGGTGGAAATCGTATCTTTTTCAATAGTGTTGAAACAACAAAAATATATTATGTCTAGCAGTCACGTAGTGCTATTAAAGCCTACGTGTGCTTTCGTGTTCCGTCAGGAAGCCCGTACCATCAGCTGTTATCATGGAGGGAGCCAATGTGTAAATGCTCATTTTTGCCTGCAAGCAAAATGTAGCATTACATGGAGGTCATTAAACCAATCGGCATCATTTTTTTTTTACAATGGAAACCAGCAGTTTTTCATAGTTGAGACAGTCTGTCGCTAATAAAGTAAGAATCCTTTATAGGCCATATGGAACACGGCTGTCTTGCCCAGACAACATTTTTTTAAGACCCCCTCAAACTTCGACAATTGATGATACAGAATACTATAAGTTCTTATTTTTACTACCTGTCAACAGTCTCCATGTTGAAAAAGACAACTTAAAAATACTGTACATATAAATATTACCAACGATTTAGAAACCATTAAGTGAAAAAATGGAGAATGTTGGCTTTTTCGTGTTCCTAAACCTAGGGATAAGGTAAACAGTTAAAAAAAATCGACATATAGATATTGTATATGTCATTTAGGTTTACCCGCCTCAAAGACATGAATTGAATTAAACTAAAAATAATACTAGAGGTAGTGTGCTGTTTGTGGGGATTTTTGTTATTTATTTTCTGGTGTCCAAAACTGATCTGAATTGTCTTATTAGTCAAAGGCGTGTGTGCAAACAGTCTGAATGTTAGATGAATATACACCACTTAATGCAAATCCCTCCACTGCAAGTCCAAATTTTAAGAAGTGCTTGGTTGAGTTCAAAGTATATTTAGCAGTATCCACCAGTGGCTTTTTGGTTCCACTTTGACTTTTTACAATAATGTTGTTCATAAATTGTCAGACAAAGTTGTTTTGTTTCTAACAAAACAACTTCCTTTTCAGGATGTGGAATAAGTGGTCCGAATTATGTTTGGTAGAAATGGTGATAGTGGTGGTGATGCTCATGGTGATGATGATGCTCATGTCTTTGTATCAAGTGTCCACCATGGCCATCATACAATAGCATGCTTGGCAAATCCCTCACATGCTCTTTTTCCACTACGTTAATAGGAGACTGGAAAGCTTTGCACATCTGGTGGCCTTCCTTGGTTTTCTGCTTGCTCTTCCTGTGAGGCTGTTGAGGTGGTAAAGGGTGGTAAGGATAGCTCTGGCCCATAAGTGCAGTTGGGGAAGTCACAGGGATTTGTACACCATGGTTGGGTTTGCTCCTCGTTGTCCTTCCTGGCTGTGCTGTTCCATTCTTATTTGAGGCTTTGGGACTCCTTACAGAATGTTTGTTGGATTCTTGACCCCGTTGCCTTTGCTGAAATTCTACCATCTTTGGAGGAGAAGGGTCTAATAGACTGAAATGTCCTGTATCCAATGCTTGGGACCTTCTCTGGTGTAGATGAAGAGTTTCTGGTTCATGAGAACGAGACCTCATTTGATTAGATGCTCTTGTATGTGAATCTGTTTTTTCAGGTGTTGCAGATGAACCTGTGAATTACAAGCAAATTTTACTGAGCTTTTGTCTCTGATATTTTCCCAGATATCAGACAATAACTTATAAATAACGCAGAAGTTTCATTTCTAAAAGGGAATATATCTCATATATTTTTTACTAATTAAAACTATATACTGAAACATACAAATGTATTCTAATCATTTTTTTTTTCTTATTGTATATTTTTTATTTTATTTTCTGTACATGATTATGGGGGCGACCATCTTGCTATGTTCTGAGATTTGCTTTACAGAAGTCATATGGACTGAGATTTGCTTTACAGAAGTCATATGGACATAAGAAGAGTTATCTGCCTACAGCTTTATAAGGCTTCTTTCACATCTGCGTCCCCTGATGGAAAGGTCTGACGGAACCCATGAACAGAACCCCATAGCCAATGTGGACAAAGCCTAATAGAGGGGTAACCTCCTGTTGTTATTCTGCCTGAGATGATAATGAGATGTCTGCTGAGAAGTGATCTCTACAGAACAGGAAGTGTCAGTTTATTGTGAAGCTCAGTGGCCAGAGTTGAAATGGCAATATTTAAGGATATTTAAAAATAAAGATAGTAACATGGAAAAAAAAGCACAAATTAACAGATTAACAAATTGATTTCAACGACAGTTTGTACGAATTCACTTAATTTTATTTGATTGTTGCAAGTTTGAGAAACGCTTTATAACATGCAAATATTGCCTCTAGGGGGTACTGTTACATTAAAAACAAAGACTGATAATTGATGATATATCCCCAACATAGATCAACTGATACAAAAAGGAAATCTATCGATTGTGTCCTTTTTCATTTTTTACTATAATATGACCCGTTGTGCAAATGAAGCGACTATTTTGAAATAAATAAATAAATACGTGTCCAATACTGATTTAATTAACCATAAATAAATAACTTGAGATTTTACAGTTAAGTAAAAAATATTATTTACAAAAATGTATTATACCTGCTCAAAAATAATTTTTTGTTGCTAATCACAATCTGACCTATATGTTTTTCTTCTTTTCATTTATTGTTACAATGATTTCTAATAAATAATTTATACCCTTAGCAAACATGGACCTTTAAATGGATGAAATTTAAAAAAATGTTGCACTTGTTTTTAGAGAAATGACAATGTGTTCAGTTTTTTGTAAATAAGAGATACAAGAAAAAAACAGAGTTCTTTGAATGTCTACTGTCCCAAAATATGAAGGCTAAACACTACTAGTACTCCTACAGAGGAGGCCAAATGAGATGTTTCTTTTTATATATTGTTTTCCATTTGCATCTGACCGCATTGTGACTTATTTCTATTACCGATAATTCTAAAACTTCTGGGATGGAAACTCTCTTAGACTTAGGCCTCAAGCTCACGGCAGAGCCATGTGCATGAAGCCTGTATGACACTTCAGAGCCATAGGCACCCTATGTGCTGCCTTATGGTGCCTCCATACAGTACGGTTTATTGTCACAAAGCGGTGATGCCAGTAATACGGCACGTGGCTGCTGAGGCCAGTGATTGGATGCAGTGCTGTCAGCCTGTAAACAAAGATCGGCGGGGGACCACTGTAGAATCTGTGCTGAAACGGCAGGGGATTGAAGAGTTGAATTCTGTTTGTTTCTTGTTATTTTAATACATCTGCGCCACCTATTATTTTTTTCCAAACTACCAGACAACCTCTTTAATTTTGAGGTCTGGGGTTTGAAATAATTTTGAGGTCTGTGGTCTGAAATTATTTTGAGGTCAGGGGTCTGTATTAGATTAGGAGTCTGGTCTGAGGTCTGGATTCATTTTGGGGTCTGATCTGGGGTTTGAGGCCTGTGCTGCCCCCATAGATTTTATTCTTGGGAACAGCACATCATAAAAGAAGAGCAGCCAGTCAGCAGAGCCTGAAGGGGAGAAGAGCATGCCAGCGCGGATTTTAGCACAGTAAGGGCCTGTTTACATCACCGTTCGCTTTCGATTCCGGAGTTCCGTCTGAAGTTTCCGTCGGGTGAACCCCGCAACGGAAAGTGAAAGTGAAACCACAGCTTCCGTTTCAGTCACCATTGATATTATTGGTGACGGAAACATCGCTAATGGTTTCCGTTCGTCACCATTCCGGCAAGTTTCTGGTTTTCTGATGGAATCAATACCGGAGTCGACTGTGCTATTGATTCAGTCGGAAAACCGGAAACCTGCCGGAATGGTGACGAACGGAAACCATTAGCGATGTTTCCGTCACCATTGATATCAATGGTGACAGAAACGGAAGCTGTGGTTTCACTTTCACTTTCCGTTGCGGGGTTCATCCGATGGAAACCTCCGACGGAAACCTCCGACGGAACCCCGGAACGGAAAGCGAACGGTGATGTGAACAGGCCCAAGTCTAATATTAGTGAGTATGACTGCCTTCGAGACTGTGCACCTACATCTCTCCTCTTCTGCCTCCACGTGTTATTAAGAGAAGGCCGGACCATGACTACCGGCTTTGGTTGCCGAGTTGGACAGAAAGGTACAGGAAATCTGCTGGGCGTTAGATAAGGGTGGCATAGGCAGACAGCTTAGGAACTCACCAAGTTAAATTTCTATTAAAATCTAATAGCACATCAGCATGTACGTCGGTAGATTTTCCTCTCAAATAGCTAGTGTAATCACTACTGGACCGGCCTTTTGCTAGGCAGCCACCTAATCTCATTGGGGCATAGGGAGTGTCACCATTGTAATTTTAATACCTACCAAGATGGTTATAAAGAAAGGAAAATTAAGCATAAGTGCACTGTGTCAACAATGCTTTATGGAGTCCTTTATGTTGTGTACACCCAAAAAACAAAACAAAACAAAACAATTCAAAATTGCAAGGCTGTCTTTAGTACTCACTAATTAATAATTGCATGGGGAAAACCTGGTTTTCACTCACTGAGAGAAAAAGGAGAATGCTTTTTTTCCCTGTCCCTGTTTGAGCATGGGTGCTCCCTCACTCCATAGAAACCATTGATCTCTTTGCGAGCTTTCCCCCTTATCCGCTCCTTTCATATTTTCCGGTAGTAAAATCTCAGCCATACACACCTGGCCCAAATCTTGATGTGTAGTTTTCTATTCCAGCAAGATCCAAGTAGTGGTTTCTCCGTTCAATGTTCTCATCCACACATTGCCGGAGACATTCTGTCTGTTCTGTTTCATTTTCAGCTGGGTTATGTCTACATGAGATAACAAAGAACAGGATACATCTGGGAACCACTCACAAAACATCTATAAACAGATTAAAGCATCTGCAGAGACATTATATTTTACAAGCTGGAGGATTTTTTTTTTTCTACCATTCTGTTCTCTGATCATTTCTTTTTGGACTTTGCCTTAAACAGAACATTTTACCCCAGCCCTGATTAGAATATAACATTCAGCATATGAAAGCCTCATCTGCAGCGCTCTGTAATTCTCTAATGATTGTTTTTGATGTTTCCATAAGTAAATACTCCAAATATAGGGGTAGAAGCAGCTGTTAAAGCATGGAATCCTTTTCTTATGGGACAATCTTAGGTTACTTTCACACAAGCGTATTTTTCATCATACTATTACATAGCCAATGTTCCTCTATGGAGCTTTTCACATGGGTGAAATTAAACATTGCTATATTTTAAATACACAGCATGAGCTACTTTAAACCAATATCAACGATGAAAAATGGACATAAAAGTCTATAGAAGTGTTAGGGTATGTGCACACACACTAATTACGTCCGTAATTGACGGACGTATTTCGGCCACAAGTACCGGACCGAACACAGTGCAGGGAGCCGGGCTCCTAGCTTTATACTTATGTACGATGCTAGGAGTCCCTGCCTCGCTGCAGGACAACTGTCCCGTACTGTAATCATGATTACACTACGGGACAGTTGTCCTGCAGCGAGGCAGGGACTCCTAGCATCGTACATAAGTATGATGCTAGGAGCCCGGCTCCCTGCACTGTGTTCGGTCCGGGACTTGCGGCCGAAATACGTCCGTCAATTACGGACGTAATTAGTGTGTGTGCACATACCCTTAGGGTCCTCTTACACGGGCCGTATAAACCAGCGCCGATCAATGAGACGAGCTGCTGATTGACGCTCGTTAGCTCCTTTCGCAAGGAGCTATGTATGGGGATGAGCGCTCAATACTACGATCACACGTGCCCATACATTGCACAGGGAAATGTGCTGCAGACAACAATAATATTTTCGGCTGCATAAACGATACAATCAGCTGATGAACGACATCGGCTGATAGTTGCCCTGTTTACAGAGGGCAATGATCTGGAACGAGAGGTCTGTGAATACTCTTTTTCCCGATAATTGGCCCGTGTAAAAGGGCCTATAAAAACCAGATGCAACCAGATGTCATCAGTACGTTATCAGTATTGCATCAATATTTAAAAGTGGTCTTAATTGTGTCCTGTTGCTTCCTTGAAGACTGCCCATTAGTATTATAGGGCAGTCACATGACAAAGAGTCGTGTCGTCATTAAGGAAGACTGTGCCGGTCCCCCGCCAGCGCTATAAAAATCGGTTAAAATCTTAATCAGCACGACCGGGGACAGATATGTATATTAGCGAATGTACACATACTGCAGTGAGTACACTGCTAATACTTTTCGCTCCCCAAATAACCCCTTTAAGGATTCATAATATGGACACAGATTCAATAATAATGCTATATGATCTGTAAATACGGTTGTATTGCTGATCCATATTCAACTTATATTCAATTCAAATCTGCACCAAAGAGTGCAGCTTTACCTGCGGGAAACAGGTCAAGTATTTTAAAAAAAAGAAAAAACACTATACTCACTTTCCCTGGAACTCATGTGGCAACGCCTCCCTGGTCCCCCCCTCTCCCTGGTCCCCCACCTCTGCTGGGTACATAGAGAAGTGTTGCCACTGGAGCAGCAGGGAGGTAGGTATAGTAATATTTTTTTACATTTTTTTAAATATAGTGCTTTTTAAAAAATTTAAACTCATCTGAACGTGCAGCTTTTGTTGCGGTTACGGGAGTAATCGGCAGCAAAAAAACACAACAATAGGATATTTTAGTATTTTTAAATTCAATGAGGAAAATCTGAAACAAATCGGTGAACTTTCCGCAGCAGAACATGACTGCGCCGGTCAGTTTCTGAGCAGAACATTTCTGCAGCATGTGGATGAAATTTGATCAAATCTTATCTACTTTGCTGCTACTGGTTTCCGCTAATTTTCCATCCATATATATATATAGGATGAAAAATTCACAGCAAAATTGCTACGTGTAGACGTCGCCTAAAATAGAGCAATCTCCAGTGTATGTAAGTTTCCCATTCATTCTTATTTTAATGCAAAATACCAATTATTCAGCCTAAGCTAAATGGTGTAGAGAACATTTAGAACGTCATCTGAAGGCTGTGCCCAACGCATTTTTCCCAGCATAACATTTTTAACTTTCAGACATAATACTCCCTTTTATCTTCTCTTTTATCTGCCTTCACCTTCCATATATCTTAAACACAGTAAATCCCAGGACTGTCTACTCCAGCATCTGAAGGCCACAGGATACTTTTATCACAGAGGAAAGACTAATCCAGCGCCGGGAGTCTCTCCACATAGAGACCCCGTGCAGACACAAGAGCTACAGCCATGCTTGGAATGTAAGACAACAAGGATCTGAAGGCATCAGCTGCTGCCAACATAAATATTCCTGGAGGAACTTGGGACACTTACTTTCATCTCGGTGCACTATTAGATATGTTATGCTATAAATCTCTGCTAAGTAACATATCATGACTCTTCAGTAGTTCAATATTTTGTGAAAAAATGTATTGATGCCCTGCCTCTTTTCAACAAGTTTGAATGGCGAAGCAGACTGCATGTATTAATATGTTATTACTGGTGTATGAAAACCGCAGTCCCTAAAATATACCTTGAAGAACTGCGTTGTTTCTTAGCATCTTCATTCACTTTGCTTTCACTTCTGTATCTTCCATTCTGTATCTCTGTAATTACACAAACTATCAGTCATAGAGTAGACAAACATCTAGTTATAAAGGTAATACACAAACATAAAGATAATAAACAGGGATGTTACAGAAACTAAAGGGTCCCATTGCTAAACCCCTATTAAAGAGTTTATTAAAGTTAATGTCCACCATCATTTCATAATATGTCATTATTGGGTCGGAGCTGCTTTTTTCTCATAGATCTCAAAAACCCTTCTCTTCACCAAGTCACAGGGGGAATTTACTAGAGGTTTACGCCACTTTTTTTAAGTTAAAAATGAGCAAATTTTGAGGCACGCCATGTTCGAACTAAAATTTGCGACTTTTTACTCCTTGCCAAAATTAGCAAGAATAGTGGGTGGGTTAGGTGGGAGGGGTGGGCCACCGTCGGTTCCACACATTTACTATAATTTGGGCTAGAATTTATGCCAATTTTTGAAGTGCTTGTAGCTTTTCATTTCTGGCGCATGGGCAGTATGAAACGACCGTCTTGATAAATTCTCCCTCAATGTGTGAAATGATAAAAGTCTGGCTGCATGCAACAACCACTATAGGGGGCTCACTTCATATTAGGTTATACAGCTATTTTATTTAGTTTGTTTATTCATTTGGTTTACACAGCTTACAGTGCTCTCAATGGGAGCTGTAAGACACTGAATGCGGAGTTCAATGCAGTTCAGAGCTGAGTGCCCTTTCACCTCTGGCAAAATGGTCTGCCTCTATGGTAGGTAAGCCATTAATAGCAACAACGCACTAGATGTTCTTGCATTGTATTAAAGGGTAACTAAACGTTCAAAAATCTTTTGACATGTCATAGTGACATGTCAAAGTTTTGATTGGCGGGGGGTACAAGCACTAAGACCCCCCACGATCACTAAAAAGAAGCTGCAGAAGCGCTCGGGTGAGTGCTGTGCTTCATTTCTGCTCTGCTTTTCTCGGAAAACCAAGCAAGTAGTGTACGGACTCAATATAAAGTCTATGAGCCCTTTACACCGATTGCTTAGGTTTCCGGGGAAAGCTGATCAGGGACGATGCGGCACAGCACTCACCCAAGCGTTCGTTTTAGCGATCGGTGGGGGTCTCAGTGCTCGGACCCTCACCGAACAAAACTTTTGACATGTCACTATGACATATCAAAAGTTTTTAGAAAGTTTAGTTACCCTTTAATTATGCAGGGGGTTTTCAACTGACTTTATTGAAAAAACTCAAATGGAAAATCCACTTTATGTCCGTTAGTTTAGCATTATTATAGTATCTTACAGATTTTCATTTAAAGTATATGTTAACTTTTGAACATGCTTATTTATGTTCCATATAAAGTTACTCAATACATTACATTTATTGTTGGAGGAAATTGAAACATGCCCCCCACTTCTCTACCATGGTCTACAAATCTAGATGTTAAGTAATACCTGTGTGATTGAGTAAAACAGTTCTCTTCTTCAGAGTGGCATCTGGTGCCACAGATAGCTTGACCCTAAGAGTTTTACTGGAGCTCGAGGAGTGATTTACTGATGCATCAAATACTTCATATATGGTGTGTAGTAAACTTGTAATGTCCTAGATAAGAGGATAAGAGGTTAAGAGTTATACTGTAAATAAAAACTTTCTTATTAAAACATCCAAAAGAGCTTATTCACACTAGTATATTCGAGGTCCATTTTTTCTTACATATTTACTTTCTTTTCACAAAAAGAAATAAAAACAGAGCACTGTCGATACACAAGAAAGTCTTCTTTCCCTAAAGGGGATCTCCAGGACTTTTTCACTAAAGTTTATAAAAGACAGCTCAGGATGTCTGTAATATATGCTGTGTCACAATACATATACATAGGGCCCCCGGAGGAGAATTAAGGTCCTATTACACCGGCCGATTTTGGCCAGTGCACTGAGCGCCGATCAACGAAATAGCTCGTTGATCGGCGCTCGTTTGCTCCTGTCACAAGGAGCTATGGGTTGGGACAAGCGGTCGTTTCTCCGATCGCTCATCGCCATACATTATTATCATGACGGCAGCGCGTCTCCCTGTTCACACAGGGAGATGTGCTGCCGACAACGATAATATTTTACTTTTTTAAAACGATACAATGAGCAGATGAATGAGCGCTTTCTCGTTCATCTCCTGATCGCTGCCCTGTTTACACAGGGCAGCTATCGGCAACGAGTGTTCTATGAAAGATCATTCGCCCGATCATTGCCCAGTATAAAATCCCCTTTACACTATGGGGTTGAAGTCTCATTTTTGTACTTGTGTTTTAAAATCCTTAGCATAAAATAAACTTTTACTAATGCAAATGATTGAGTGGTTAATAAAATCAGCAGTAGATGAGGGTGATCTAGGCCTTTTAGACCTCAAATACTTTCTTAGCACTTCACGGATCACAAACATTAGTTCAATTATCACAGTCCGATTAGCCATGTTTCCTGCACAGATAATTACAGGGCAGCCTGTCAGTTGAGACCTCAAGTGCAAAATAAATTGGAATGTCAATGGCGAAAAATACTCTATTAGCTAATTCTTTTCAACAGGAGTATTAAAGACATGCCGTTATCTTAACACACGCACAAAGAGAGGACTGGATGGCTCATCAAAGCCATCAGAAGCGGGCTGTTTCCTACACTGACTTGGCAATAGAGTCATGGAATCTGTCCTTCTGTAATGAGACATTTCATATGCAGTGGTTTGACGAAGAGAATACTTTTACAGATCATAAGTACTAACATTAAAGGGTCACAGTTAGGGTCACTACTATTCTGTAAGATGGCATTCTTGTATGTAAAAAGTTTATCAAGTTTTTAGCTCCTAATTTTTTTTTACATTTTATAAATTGTTAATCAAGCCAATGAAGTCAAACTGATGAAAAAGTGACATACAATAATGAATATGTCAAAAAGAAATAAGTATAAGAAATTGATGTATGAAGCCTCCAGGGCTACCCAGCGTATTCGCCATGTCTTTCAGCATCTGATCCCATGTTGTACATGGTATGCCAGTCTAAGGGACATATTTGTAAAAAAAAAACAACCAATCCAGATACAGCCCGGAGCCCACCACAATAGATAATGAAAATGTAATTATGGGAATGTACCTCTCTTGTTACTCTTCCACTGTTATCAAAATCATACAAGGTGAATGTCCACTCTTGGCGGTTATCTTCTTCCACCGAAACATCACACTGAAGTTCCTGATTATTATAATGAAATAATATATATTTAAATCAGTATCTGAAATGCTCTGTTCTGTATCATGATATAGTGAATTATTAAAAACCATAAGTTTCCTTATTATAGACTAAATTATAGAAGTGTGTAAATAAACCGGCATAATCAATAAACCACACAACCCTTGAGAAAGATCACGACAACATGGACATCAGGGCATCAGTGTCCTCTCTACCCTAGGTCATACTCTTTCTCTGCATTACTCCCTTTCATTGCACTTTTTTGCCATGTGTTCACCCTCTACCTGATAGAATTGGTATTTATTGGCACTTGCGCTTCGGATTCAAGCTCCTTATCTTGACTTGATATAGGAGTATGTGGGACACTTATTACACGGGCCAACAGGGCAATGATCAGCTGATGCTCATTCATCGGCTGATCTACTCTTTTATGCAGCACTAAAAATCATCATTGTCGGCAGCACATCTCCCTGTGATAGAAATGTATGGGGATGAGCGATCGTAGTAACAATATGGGGATAGTAACAATCGCTCCACCCCATACTGATTGCTCATTATGAAAGGAGCCGATGCGCACCGATCAGCAAGATGACTCGTTGGTCGGCACTCGTTTTCACGGCCAATATCGGGCCGTGTAATAGTACCTTTAGATGTGTATACATTGATTGGCAGTTCAGATTAGTTCTATTGCTAGGATTATATTATTTATCTGCATTGAGATGGACAAGATTTTTGCTTCATAGACCAAAAATATTATTTTAATTTCATTTGAACAATTATGAATAAAGTTTTGAATTATTATTATTCCAAGATTTTTGGCTTCCTCCATGTGTTGGTGTAGGATATCTAAATGAGATAATTGTAGAAAGCAATAAAGTTGTTTTAGAACTGGCGAAAAGATTACAAGACAGAATTTCATAGTCAGAACTATGTGCACTGTCTATCCCTCAAAAAGTATAATACTAACATACAATTATCTTACATCTCTATATCTGAGCACATTTACCACAGACATGCCATGCAACTACCTAAAGTACCCCAGTGGATTCATACTCCATCTGACCTCTACAGGGATTGCTATGTCCATGTGATATTAAATAAAGCTGTAGTCATGTAACAGCCAATACCCACTATAGTTCCTTACTTTGGGTCATTTTTCTTAGGTGTAATGACCATCCCATATCCAATGTTCGTGTAATGCAAAATTAACTCCATTTACATTATTTTGGACACTAAAATAAATCTAAATGTACATATTAGACAAAAGTGAGCTGAAACCACTGATTTCAGCAGGATTGCCAACAATCTAATTTGTGTGGTGGTCTCCTGACTGTCCCCTGACGACAGATGTCAGTCGAAAGTAGGAACGGGCATGTTGGATGTTAATATGCCCGATCCTTTGTTCCTGCGGGAGAGAAGCTGCTGCTTCTCCCCTTTGAAACAAACATTACGTTAAGGGACTATAGTAGATGTCCCCACAATAGTGTACATCATGGCAGTCAGTTTCAACCCTCCCCTCAAGAGTACCCATATAATATTAGATAAATTATTATTATTTTGTATTTATTTCTGTTGCTTATAAGGCGCCAACATATTCTGCAGCACTTTATAGTCGTTGTCATCACTCACTGTGCCCAGTGGGGCTCACAATCTATATTCCCTATCAGTTAATATTTCTGGTCATTTCTGTCCGCCCAACCGGAGTTTATAGAAGAACAGTGTGTAGTATACATCCCATATAGAGGCATACTGCTTCCTAATGATAAATTAGGACAAATGCCAGACATGTAAAATTTCACCGGCTGCCCTGCTCAATTTTTCAGTTCTCCCCTTTGCTGGCATGGAAGATTCCATTATGTGAGGGAATATGCCAATATCCCAAACTGGAGGTACTCCTCAAATGTGAAATTAGAGGAGGTAATGCAAAACACAAATGGACACAATAGAATGACCCCGTATATACACATCTGCGAATAATACAACCAACGAGGACTGGGAACCTGTTAGCCCCTTATATTGTTCTCATAGAGAGACGGTGAATGGGTGCTTAAAATACATCACGTTAAACCCAGCAAAGTAAACCGCTCAAAATAGCCCACGGTTGTGTGCAGCCCAGTTACCTGCTAGATTTGCTGACTGAAATCCATTCCCTCTGGCAGTTCTAAAGAGTCTGTGTCCCCTACTGAGTTCAAAGCCTCCTGTCTGTAATAAGCCAGCCTGAGATATTGCAAACGGTACCAGTCTCACATTACATGGTACTCGCAACTAGGCTGATTCTCTGTGAGAAGGTAAAACAGGAGCAAGAGGAGGAGGTCTGGATCAGAGATAAAAAGTGTCTAAAAAAGCTCTGCTTCAAACTATCAGGGGAACGCCATAAGCATTTACATGATGTCTGCGCTAGAATCAGGGAATATGCGGCACACTGAATGTCCAAATATTCTCCTCTGCTGCTTTATAACTGAGCAAGAATGGAATTAAACAGTTCATCGTTAGACTGGAATTTTTCTATTATTTTGTTGTTTTATACCTGGTTTATTATTTATTTCTACAGTAAGTCCTACTTCCGTTTTAGAGAGGGCAATCACAATTTATGAAAATGAATGAGAGGTTCTGATATTATACAGTGAGAAGATATTATTATGAGAAGAGGTTGTGGTATTATACAGTGCCCATTAAAATGACGGTTGCACTGAGTCTTCTAGAGTGGGAGTTGCTGTTTGCAGCAGCTCTCTTTTTCTGGCTAATATTAGGGGGTCCCATGCAGGGGTAATACCCAATATGACATCTATATGTTTTTCCCACGAGGGGCATTTATGACATATCAACAGGATATGTCATAAATGTCAGATAGATGCGGATCCCACCTCTGGGACCCGCACCTATCCCTAAACCCCATTCTACCTCTGTCTGTGTCAACTGATTTCCGACCATGGAGGTGAAAACAGCGTAGCTCGCTGAGGTACGCTGTTTTCGTTTGCCCCATAGAACTGAATGGTAGTTACGGAAACAACGTAGCTCACATACTACACTGCTTCCGTAACTGCAATTTACTACTATGGGAGTTACGGAAACAGCGTAGCTCAGCGAACTACGCTGTTTTCGGAACTCCCGACCATATAGTCAGGAAGCGGCTAGAAGTCAGCGATATCAGACAAAGCTAGAGCGGGGTTTAGGGGGCCCCGTTCAAGAGATAGGTGCGTTCCCAGAGGTGGGACCCGCATCTATCTGACATTTATGACATATACTGTGGATATGTCATAAACGCCCCTCGTGGGAAAACCCCTTTATTGGGGCATTTGTATAGGGCCCGTCCTGATGGGACAACCCTCTTAAACTTCATCTAAGGCCCTATTCACACGGCAGGGATAGTCGTTTATTTACGCATGGCCGCAGTAAAAACAATAGACTCCAAAGGAGTCGGCAAAAAATGGAACATGCTCTATTATGGGCTGTTCTCACGGACACACTGCTCCCATAGACTTGGATGTGATTCGAGTGACGGCTGTGCTTTCTGCCGCTCGCGCTCCTCCTCGTCACAGTGCGAAGTGTGCGAGATTTTTTTTCTGTAGGTAGTGCCACAGCGCCTTTGTAGATGGCACCCCCCACCTCTAGATAGTGCCACTGTAGCTCCCTGTAGGGGCGGAATCCATCTGGCCAGGGATTCCGCTTCTAGATGGAGCCACTGACGTCACTATCCATATATGGGCATTGACATCAGGGGTAACTCCTGAAGCGGAATCCCCAGCCAGAGGGATTCCACTCCTACAGGGAGCTACAGTAGCGCTATCTACAGGGGGGTGCTATCTACGGGGGGAGCTACCTACAAGGGGGCTGTGGCACTACCTACAAGGGGTCTGTGTGGCACTATCTACAAGGGGCACTGTAGCACTATCTACAAGGGAGCTGTGTGGCAGTACCTGTGGCAGCCATTTTGAAGTCGGCCATTTTGTATCCAACTTTAGTTTTTTACACAGCAGAAGAAATGCCTCCCAATCTGACCCCCTTAGACTTTTATCTTTGGGGTCATCTGAAGGCAATTGTCTATGCTGTGAAGATACGAGATGTGCAGCAACTGAAACTACGGATACTGGAAGCCTGTGCTAGCATTTCTTCTGCAGTGTTGCTATCAGTGTGTGAAGAGTGGGAGAAGAGGGTTGCATTGACAATCCAACACAATGGGCAGCACTTTGAACACATTTTATAAGTGGTCAGAAACTTGTAAATAACTCATGAAAGAATAAAGTAACGTTAAAACCAAGCACACCATTGTTTTTCTTGTGAAATTCTCGATAAGTTTGATGTGTCACATGACCCTCTTCCGAAAAAACTAAAGTTGGATACAAAATGTCCGACTTAAAAATGGCCGCCATGGTCAACACACAGCTTGAAAAGTTTCCCCCCTCCCATATACTAATGTGCCACAAACAGGAAGTTAATATCACCAACCATTCCCATTTTATTTAGGTGTATCCATATAAATGGCCCACCCTGTACATTGGGCACTGTGGCACTATCTCCAGGGGGCACTGTGGCACTATCTACAGGGGGCTGCGTGGTACTATCTACAGGGCGCCGTATGGCAGTATCTAAAGGGAGCACTGTGTCACTATCTACAGGGAGCACTGTGGCACTATCTACAGGGAGCCCTGTGGCACTGGCAATATCTACAGGGAGCTGTGTGGCAGTGTCTACAGGGAGCACTCTGGCAGTATCTACAGGGGGCACTGTGGCACTATCTATAGGGAGCACTGTGGCACTATCTACAGGGAGCCCTGTGGCACTAGATACAGGGCTCCCTGTGGCACTATCTACAGGGAGCACTGTGGCACTATCTACAGGGAGCACTGTGGCACTATCTACAGGGGGAACTGTGGCACTATCTACAGGGGACACAGTGGCACTATCTACGGAGGGCATCAACATCTGCGATTGCTTTCTGAATTGCCGAGAAATCAGCCAAAGCTGCAGTACACGGTTCAATGGTTGTGAGAACATGGTAGCAAGTAAAAAATAGCAGCGAAAAAGCCAGAAACCAATGCAAAGAAGCTGAGGGACCAGACAAAGCTCTCTATGCTCTTAAAGCAACAGAAAATGATGCCTGGGTGATCATGTCACCTTCATATGGGTGTTTTTAATGGGTTAGGACCCAAAAAATTGACACATGAAATTCATCCATTTTTAAAATGGACAGTGAAATACGGATGCAAAACGGGTCACAATTGAAAAATGGAAACACGGACCGGAACGGATGCCAAACGGCTGAGAAAAACTGGCCAAAATGGCTGTTTTTATTGGCCGACACCCAGACCCTGTCGTGTGAATAGAGCCTATCACAGACCCTCTAAAAGAATATATGAGGCAGTTGCTTAAAACTATTAAATAATGTAATCAAAAGTTTTCTTTTCTGCAGGAAAGTTCATGAAAGGAGAAATGTCTCTAACACAAAGAATGCAAAACATCTTATCATCACAAGTGATGATAGAGAAGAACATACTTCAAATTTCAGCTGTTTCTTTGCCCGTCCGTCTGAGTCTTTGTCGCCTGCCTTCTTGTCCTCACAGGAAAAAAGACCCTCACTTTTCTCAGGAGGTAGAGCAACTATAAAAAAAACACAAGAAAATAAAATTATGGCAATGGTAAAGACATAGCGAAAACTATATATGGCTATATACATATGTTCAATCTTCCACTTCTCTCCCATATATATGCCTGTTCAGCATGGTTAAATGGGCATGCTACAGTAAGCGGCTTCCAGAGTACTCTGCTGCATATCTCCAGGAGAAACTAAGGACAAAATGGCTTGAAATCCAAACAAATACACTAGTACACTTTAGTGTACATATACACTTACACTATCTGTGGCATTGTATAGTATTATAAGTTATAATTTATGTATTTCGAGTATAGTCACCTACACCCAACAGTTCCTAAGGCCCATGATGTGGAGATCTTGCGGGTGCTTCCTGCCTCTTTCCTCTCTTTCATGACACCCCGTACTGATGTCATAATCTGCCCTAATATCTATATAGATACATTAATACGCCCTCTGCTGGATCCTGTAATATCAAGCAGAGCAAAAAATTTCCTTATAGAGCTGCAATTCCTAACATTATTCTGTGGAGGCGCCAAGGGTGTCTTGGTATCAAGGAAGCAGAAAGGAAGAACCCCAAGTATCTCCTCATCAGAGAATCCCAGGTATGTAAGGTTTGAAAGAAAGCTGTTTTTCCATCTTTTGACCGGATATACACTTTAACGAAAATTCGTCTTTTGTATAATAATAATAATAATAATAATAATAATAATAATAATAATTTATAAAGCTTTCATCAATTACACACACTAATGGTTTAGGAATTGGGGACGTACAAATACCAATTAAAAGATACTCAAGTTTTATGTGTACAAATTATCAGTGCTTACATCCAAAACTATATTTTGCTACTTCTTACATTTTATTAAGCGCAATGAACCGGTGCCCCAAAGACGTTACATCTTAATTGTTTGCCTGGTAAAGATGCTGGCACTCTTCCAGCAGTGAATAGGTTAACACCCCTGTTCAGACCATCTTAAATAGCACTTTGAAGTTCTTTTTCTCAAGGCTCAAAATACCTTGTTGGACGGAGATCAGAGGGGTATTAAACAGAATCGCTAATTAATTAAGCAAAGTTACATTTTTAAACAGTGTTTGTTGTGTTAGCCAAACACCCGTATGGAAAATCTTACCCCCCTCTATCCCTCCCTGAAAACATCAAAGCGCTCTCTCCTTCACCAACTATAAAAAGATGTGGGATCTTATCAGCTTTAGACTGGATTCTATGTACAAATAGCAGCAAGATTCGCTTTTGATCAGTGAGGATGTGAAAATTTTACAGGAACAGTGGAATCCACCAACGCTGCATATTTTAATGCGAATTACATGCTAACTTGAAACAAAGACAAATCTAATACTTAGGGATGGCACCGTCAAACACTTTTTCACTTCAATTATTATACATACACTGTAAATTGATGTTCTATTCTATTATCCTTACGGGATACGGAAAACAACTAAAGAAGAAACTAATATTAATGACAAGAAGAACAATGATATAATAATAATAATAATTATAAGGCCATGTTTACAGCTACGTCCGAGGCTCCACGCAGCGCTATATTTCCCAACAAAATGACGGATCCATCACAGCGTTGTCGCTTCTGTTATAAACGGAAGCCACAATGCAGATGTGAACAGAGCTTTACACGTCTAAAAGTTCCAGTTCCTTGAAAATACATGGAATTTTCCTGCGTCATACTTTCATTTCTTCTGATTTTTAGTGCAAAATATTGTTAATAATTGGCACTTTTAAGCCATACAGTGGAAAAACTGCCAAGCAGGGTCGTCATTCGTGGAAGCGTCACCAGAGAGCGAGTTTTTGGTCCAACACACATACAAATACGGGATTACTTTTCCATGAATGCACATGAATATATACATATACTTGCCAAGTGTAATAATTTGCCAGCATTGCCCTGCTCTCCCAGAAGACGTAATCTATTCTGTTGTCTGGCATAACTTGAAGCTTCTGGGCCCCAATGCAAAATATTTAACGGGCCCCCCAACTATGTTTTATTTGTAATACTAGTGTGTTTTTTTATTTTGGCAGAAAGACTATTGGATCCACTCAGGCATCAGAATCTGGGTGTGACTGCTACCTCTTCACCCGCTATAGCTACTTCACTGATTTTGGAAGTGTAGCAGGAGAAGCATAGCACCATGAAGGTAAGGGTATGTTCACACGGCTTATTTACGGACGTAATTCGGGCGTTTTAGCCCCGAATTACGTCCGAAAATGCGGCTCAATAGCGTCGGCAAACATCTGCCCACTCATTTGAATGGGTCTTACGATGTTCTGTTCCGATGGTCATTTTTTTTACGCCCCGCTGTCAAAAGGCGGGGCGTAAAAAAGACGCCCGCATCAAAGAAGTACCTGTCACTTCTTCAGATGTAAATGCCGCCGTTTTCACATTGACTCCATGGAAAAACAGCTCCATTTACGTCCGTAATTGACGCAGCGAAAAAGCACCTCAACATGCCATTACGCCTGAAATTACGGAGCTGTTTTCTCCTGAAAACAGCACCGTAATTTCAGCCGTAACGGACGCTGTAATCAAGTTTTCAGTACGAGACAGTTGTCCGGCAGCGAGGCAGGGACTAGCGTCGTACATAACTATGATGCTAGGAGCCCGGCTCCCTGCACTGTGTTCGGTCCGGGACTTGCGACCGAAATACATCCGTCAATTACGGACGTAATGACCTCGTGTGAACTTACCCTAAATGTGTAATACTCTATGGACACTGTGACAGGAGCCGTTATGTGAGAACTGTGGTGACACTTTAGCTGGCAATGATATAGGGGAATGTGGGATTAGAAATACGGGTACTAGAAAATGGACGAGAAATAAGCACACACACAACATCACAGCAGAAAATTAAAGAGGTTGCCCGATTTCAGCAAATTAATGTTATTTTTTTTTGTATAATATAAAATGATACAGTTTTCTAATATATTTCCTGAATTAATTCTAAACGGTTTTCAAAATCTCTGCTTGTTGTTATTCAGTAGGAACATTGATTGTTTACTTCCAGTGGATAAACTTCTCTCCATGGTCATGTGATGGACACACAGGTGCTGGGATCATTAGGGCATGACCACACATGGCGGAATTCCTCCGCAACTGTCCGCATCAATGCCGCACCTAATCCGGGTTGCGGATTACGGCTGCGGATCTGCACAAAATGTGCAGAAAATTGATGCGGACTAGCTGCTGCGGACTGCGGGAAAAGTGCTTCCCTTCTCCCTATCAGTGCAGGATAGAGAGAAGGGACAGCACTTTCCCTAGTGAAAGTAAAAGAAATTCATACTTACCGCCCGTTGTCTTTATGACGCGTCCCTCCTTCGGCATCCAGCCCGACCTCCCTGGATGACGCGCCAGTCCATGTGACCGCTGCAGCCTGTGCTTGGCCTGTGATTGGCTGCAGCCGTCACTTACACTGAAACGTCATCCTGGGAGGCCGGACTGGAGACAGAAACAGGGAGTTCTCGGTAAGTACGAACTTCATTTTTTTTTACAGATACATGTATATTGGGATCGGTAGTCACTGTCCCGGGTGCAGAAACAGTTACTGCCGATCGCTTAACTCTTTCAGCACCCTGGACAGTGACTATTTACTGACGTCTCCTAGCAACGCTCCCGTCATTACGGGAGCCCCATTGACTTCCTCAGTCTGGCTGTAGACCTAGAAATACATAGGTCCAGCCAGAATGAAGAAATGTCAAGTAAAAAAAGCAAGACGCATCCGCAGCACACATGACATGTGCATGACAGCTGCGGACTTCATTGCGGAAATTAGAATCTCCATTGAAGTCAATGGAGAAATTCCGCCATGAGTCCGCCACTGCTCCGCAACAGACAGAGCATGCTGCGGACACCAAATTCCGCTCCGCAGCCTATGCTCCGCAGCGGAATTGTACGCATCGTGTAAACGAACACTGCTAAATTAAAGTGAAAGTCAATGTAGAAACGGCTCCGCTGCGGATTAACGCTGCGGAGTGTCCGCAGCGGAATTTAAGTGCAATTCCGCCATGTGTGAACCCGCCCTTAGAAGAGACAGCTCTGATACACATTCTGTAACTGTAACCATAGCAGGACATGAAATTGGACAGAATTGTATCCACTGGAAGTAAACAATGGATGTTCCTACTGAAGAAACAACAAGCAGAGATCTTGAAAACCGTGAAGAATTAATACAGAATGTTGGAAAATTTTACATTTTACTTTTAAATATAAAAAAATAATTATTCGCTGAAACCGGACTACCCCTTTAACCCCTACACGCATCACATCATAATACCACGTTGTGGTGCAGGGGATGAGGTTTGGAGAGGGCTCATCCGCTGAGCCTGCTCCGTACGCAGTGTATTACAGATGACACCCGGGACTAACTGCCAAGAACAGCAATCGCGCTGTTCCTGGTCGTTTAACCCCTTAGATGCTGCATCTAAGACGCTAGAAAGAGGAGCGCCCCCCTCTGACAGCTCATTGGCCCACCTTGTGATGCAATCGGGGGCTGCCGATTGTTGTCATGGCAGCCCAGGGGCCTAATGAAGGCCCCTAGGACTGCCTTTCTTCATCTCCTGTTAAGCCGTGTCTCTGGCACCGCTTAACAGGAGCCTCTAAAAATGACAATATCCAACGATCGCTGGTTCAAGTCCCCTAGGGGGACTAATTAAATGTTTTTAAAAAAAAAATAAAAATCAAAACCCCCCTTTTCCCATTTTTCCTCTAAAGTAATGTAAAAAATAGAAAAAATAAACAAAATTGGGATCGCTGCGTCCGTAAAAGTCCGAGCTATTACAATAAAGCATTATTTAACGCGTACGGTGAACGCCATAAAAAATGTCACTTCATGTCTCACAAGAAATTAAATAAAAAGTGATCAAAAAGTCTCATCTAGCCCAAAATAGAAACTACAGATTGTAAAAATAAGCCCTCCTACCGCTCAAATCGACAGAAAAGTTATGGCTCTCAGAATATGGCGTCAAAACACAAATTTATTTTTAACAATTAGTTTCTTCCTTGTAAAAGTAATAAAACATACAAAAAAAACGATATAAATTTGGTGTCGCCATAATCGTATTGACCGAATAAAAGGTAACATGCTGTTTTTACCGCACGGTGAAAGCCGTATAAACAAAACCCCCCAAAAGATGGAGCAATTGCTGTTTTTTTCCGATTCCACCCCACAAAGAATTTTTTTCCAGTTTCCCAATACATAACATGGTACAATAAATGGTGCCGCAAAAAACTACAACTCGTCCTGCAAAAAACAAGCCGGAAATCGACGGAAAAAAAAACCAATCATGGCTTTTGGAAGGTGGGTAGGAAAAAATGTAAACGAAAATCCCAAAAATAAAGAATCCTTACTAGGCGCACTCATATAAATCATAGGGCCTATAGCAAAACGTAATTTATCCACTATTATTTGATAATAAATCATTACAGCGATATGAGTTACGGTATATTTTTCACAAAATAGTTTTGTGAATTTAACTGTCAATAGTCTGTGAATTTGCACAAGTGGAGAAGATAGGGACTTTAAATCTTGTCCTGTATTTTTATTTTTGTTGAGAGAGGCTCCAATAGAGTTTAGATCCTTTTACACGGACAGATAAACTGGCCGTAACAAGCACCAAGCGGCGACAAAAGAAGTTTATTGTCGTTCATTTACTTTCCTTTTCTTGTAGCAATGATCGAGAGAGAGTTCATAGAAACGATCGAGAGGGCGATCATCGCCCTGTGCAAAAGGTCCTTAAGTATGACTTTAGTTAATATCAATGACTCTAAAGATAAAAATAATAGAGTGTAGGGAGTTGTACTTCATCACATTATTCTGGAAGATTCCTTGTAGGTCTTTCAATTATTCCTTAATATGGATAGCGGGGATTCCTGCTATTTTGTATTTAGCAATTATCATTTTAGCGATATGTAAGTCCTATTCCAATAAGACATTTCGGCACGCTCTGGTGAGGACTGAATTACAGAACAGTATTTATGCCTGTCCATTTACTTTAGTTTTAAATAAACCATTGTTCTCAGGGGTACATGTTAAACAGTTCTACATAGTGACGTTACAGCCTCTGCGTGCAGCAGACTTTCACAGCATACACCAGGGTATGAACATTTTGCAAATTCCTTTCCACAATAGTGATTATCAGTGTTTTGTTTTTACATTCATTAGACTGAAATCATTACCCGAGAGGATGAAATCATTTTGACAGGGATAAGAATATAATTACACATCAGAGTCCAGGGATTTATGTAGAAATGTAGAATAGGATCTCTAGTAGAAGTCAGGGACTCCCAGGGACCTGAAGGTTATTTTAGCTTTATGGTCTAATTTTACAACATTAAAGGTTATGTACACCTTTGAAATATTGTGTATCAGTGTGTTTTGTGCAACTTGGTAATTACATTTTATTAAAAATTATTTTTACTTATTGAGATACAACTGCTTTGTATCCTGTATACAGAGCAGCTGTGTCTAGTGCTAAATCCTGTATCTGTCAGATCAGCTGCACTGACGGGTTCAGTGTCAGCGGGTCCCTCGTGTCTCCGACATGCAAAATCGAGCTGTTACCGATCACATCTAAGTTCATAACTTAGATTTTATCGATTACAGGTGGATCCTGCGTGTCAGAGACACGGGGGAGCCGCCGACACTGAACCCGTCAGGTCCGCGGGACTGACGGATTCGATGCAAAGCGACCGATACAGCTGTTCTGTATAGAGAATACAGAACCGCTGTATCTCCAAAAGTAAAACAAATTTTTAATAAAAACTATTTACAAAGTTACACTAATCACACTATTTATTAATAAAAAAATGCCCTCAAAAGGTTTACATAGCCTTTAAGTCTGTCAAATCATGCCCCTCCTAGCATATTTTGTCTAACAAAAATTACTTACCGTAGGTCATCTGATGGGATCTAAATGTTTAAACCCAACCATAGGCCTCTTTTAGATGGACATATAGTACCCACGTTTTCCTATCTGTGTTCCAGATCTAACACCCGGACCCCCATGTTTCTACTGATCCAAACTTACAGTAGTATATGAATCTTCAGTAGAACTGCAAGAGGTCCAGGTATTTTGTAAGAGGTCCAGGTATTACAGACAGAATGCAGACAGTTAAACACGGTACAATCCACCCATCTGAACAAGGCCTCAGTCCTAACAGCTGTTTCTTCCACCAATCACACCGACGTTTTATGATACGAGAACGATGTTGAACATTTTGAAAATGATAAAACCTTAGATAAAGAAAGTTTCTGTAGGTGGCATGAAGTCACGCACAGTGCATTGTTTACTGGAATGAAATGTGATTACATAGGTCAATTGGCTGGTACTTATTAGTGTAAGCAAAGTGATCTACCCAGTCATATGTAACATGATAAATATGTTGCTTTTTTAATGGTCTGTGTGTGGTCTACACATCCTAAAGGGCAAGAATTACAACAGAGCTTACGCTCGTTATCTCCTCTATAATCTCTCAGATGTTCAACAGTACAAACCAGTATGGACTGTATATAGTGCGGACAGACAAGCAGTCCGGTCTGTGTAAAATATAATCATCTGATCAGTACTTATAATGCATGGTGTGTGGGCAAAGTACAAGTTACAAGTACAAGTTACAAGTATATAGTAACATGTAGTCAGATGGAGCACTAACTTGATTAAATGATTGCATTGTTATTTATTACACCCTAGGGAAGCATTAGCATATACATAATTATACTAAAAAAACATATTCAAAATCCAATGCATTGGTAGGCTTTGTTAAAATGCAGGCTCATGGATCATTAATCTATACCCATCCAATGCTTCTTACTGATGACCTATCCATCGGATAGGTAATCCGTACATGATCTCTGGGAGTCCGACACCCGGACCCCGCACCGTTAAGCCGCTCCGGCTGCCTGGAAGTAGTTGGCTCCGGCCACTGAATAGCGGCGAGCTTCCGTACTGCAGCTCTGCTCTTATTCAAGTGAATAGGCATAGAGATGCAGTTCGACAGCACGGCCGCTATGCTATGTACGGAGCCAACTACTTCCGGCTCCGTACATAGCATAATGGGCTATAACTTCTGGTGCCTGGAGATAGCCGGAGCGGCGTAACGGTGCGGGGTGCGGTTGTCGGTTGTCGGACCCACACCGATCATATACTGATGACCTATCCGGTGGATAGGTCATCACTTGTTCAGTAGTGGACAACCGCTTTAGTGCTGTGTCCACCCCGTCTATACTTGCTAGTGTAACACATAATAATATATGTTGAAGTGGGCATATCACCTCTCTTGACATGTTTTTTTTAGTAATTACTTATATTACCCATGCTATAACAATACTAGAGCACCTCTTTTTTTAAGAACTCTGTGTTGTGCTGTTCCTCTGTAATTCCTCCTGTAAATGTATGAATACACTGATGACTGGGTGTTATCGTCCTGCTTATCAATAGGGTGGGCAGAATCAAGCTGGGTAGGAACACGCCCCATTGACAAGGACAATAGTAACACCCAGTTGTCAATTTGTTCACTCATTTCCAGGAAGAATAACAGAGGTACAGAACAACACAAAGTTCTTTTCTCGTCTACTAAAATACTTAATAAGGTAAAGAACAAAGTGCATATTGTGCACTCATTTGAATTTGCTCAACAGAATTTACATCCTGCGAATGTGAAAATCTACAGCATGCCGTGATTACTGCCCAGATTTTTTCGCTACATGTATTGCGCTCTAAACCGGCACAGATTTTCAGCCTGCAATCCTCATCTAAGAGCCATGACAAATCTGCAATGTCTGAATATAAAAAAATCTGCGACATGTCAGTAGTTTTTATTGGTGGGTGTGTTGAGTGATGAGAACACCACCGATAGCCGAAAAGAAGGCGCAGAGGCACTCAGCTAAGCACTTTGTCCTTCTGGCTTTGTTTGGTTGTTCTTGGGAGAGGCACAGGCCATAGATTTTCATTTTCTAAAGGGCTTCTGAAATATTAAAGCAGGAAGCTGATTGGTTGCTATGGTCAACTGCACTATTTTTGGCCCTAAATTCAGCTTTTTCCTGCACCCATAGAGCTCAATTTGATAAAAAAAAAAAAACTGCACCAAAAGGGCAATTGCCTGAATAACCTGTGCTGCAGTTTTTGGAGCAATTCTTTCTGGCTTCTGGTGGTGCTTTGTATTAAACACACCAAAAAAAGAATATGCAAAAGAGGCCTAAGGGCACATTCAGACGTGGCGGAATCGCTGTTGAATTCCGCTGCGGACAGTCCGCAGTAGAATTCTGCAGCAGCCGTTTTTTACATTTGTTTCTATACATTTTTAGGAAACTTAGTTCAGACGTTGCGGAAAATAACTGTGCGGAAATTAGACTGTGGTGCAGAATTTTCCCTCCGCAGAATGCACGTTAAGTTGCGGAGAAGCAGCGGAATTTCACTGCGGATTTCAGCATTTGCAATGCAAAAACTGAAATCTGTGGCAAGTCTGCTGTGATATCCGCAACGTCTGAATTACCTGTCAAATATGCAAATGTTGCTGCAAATTCGCAAAGAATCTGCAGCAACATTTTCAGCGGAAAAATTCTGCCACGTCTGAACATGGCCTAAGACGGTCAGACACGTTGGAAGATGACATTGATCCAATTGATGGTAAACAACCCCGTTATAGTACAGATGTTTAGCTTTTAAACTAAGATCATGTTTGACTTTGCTCACAACTCTAAACGGTGAAATAAGTGAAATATTGTAAAGTGCTTGACATTCAAACACTAACTCCTGCATGTTGTGAAAATTCCTAAAATATATACTGTACAGTCACAGCGGGAAATCTCGCAATGAGGCATGTTTTCAAACCCCCTAGTTATACATATTGGCCATTATTATGATTTACCCCTCCCCCGACTTCATCTCATGTCACTCATATCAGTTGTTAGTTACACTTTAGGTGGGACGGTCTGGAGGTTTAAAACGTATGCACACGGTACAGAGGCCGTACAACGACACGTGAAATCCCATACCGGACTCCTTGTGCTGCCACACAATGCTCTTTTGGGTGATGTATAACAAGCTCCATACATACGACATCCAATGGAGCGCACCACCATTTTTTTCTATCTAATTTCATATGGAGGTCCAGTAAAGGCCCCATGCATGCACTTCTATGGTTGCTATAGTCATAATGGAGATGTAAGGGCGGGTTCACACATGGCGGAATTCCACTTAAATTCCGCTGCGGACACTCCGCAGCGTTAATCCGCAGCGGAGCCGTTTCTCCATTGACTTTCACTTTAATTTAGCAGTGTTCGTTTACACGATGCGTACAATTCCGCTGCGGAGCATAGGCTGCGGAGCGGAATTTGGTGTCCGCAGCATGCTCTGTCTGTTGCGGAGCAGTGGCGGACTCATGGCGGAATTTCTCCATTGACTTCAATGGAGATTCTAAGTTCCGCAATGAAGTCCGCAGCTGTCATGCACATGTCATGTGTGCTGCGGATGCGTCTTGCTTTTTTAACTTGACATTTCTTCATTCTGGCTGGACCTAGGTATTTCTAGGTCTACAGCCAGACTGAGGAAGTCAATGGGGCTCCCGTAATGACGGGAGCGTTGCTAGGAGACGTCTGTAAATAGTCACTGTCCAGGGTGCTGAAAGAGTTAAGCGATCGGCAGTAACTGTTTCTGCACCCGGGACAGTGACTACCGATCCCAATATACATGTATCTGTAAAAAAACATATAAGTTCATACTTACCGAGAACTCCCTTCGTCTGTCTCCAGTCCGGCCTCCCAGGATGACGTTTCAGTGTAAGTGACGGCTGCAGCCAATCACAGGCCAAGCACAGGCTGCAGCGGTCACATGGACTGGCGCGTCATCCAGGGAGGTCGGGCTGGATGCCGAAAGAGGGACGCGTCACCAAGACAACGGCCGGTAAGTATGAAAATCGTTTACTTTCACTAGGGAAAGTGCTGTCCCTTCTCTCTATCCTGCACTGATAGGGAGAAGGGAAGCACTTTTCCCGCAGTCTGCAGCAGCTAGTCCGCATCAATGTACTGCACATTTTGTGCAGATCCGCTGCAGAATCTGCAACGCAGATTCTGTGCGGCATCGATGCGGACAGTTGCGGAGGAATTCCGCCATGTGTGGTCATGCCCTAATACGGCCAGTGCATGAGGCCTTAGGGCAAAAGCAAGACCTCTCGAGTAAAAACTGAACATGCTTCATTAATAAATTGGCATGACTGATCCCCATGAAGATAGGCAAACATCTGCCAATGAAAGAAGCATTCGATTAAAGTAAAGAGGCATTATATACACTGTACACAGCACAATGATATATTCTTCGTCTACAAACACCCTTTGTACTTTGTTTTTTCTTCATGAAAGTTACATCACACGTAGTTGAGATAGAAAGAAAACATTTGCAGAGCATGTGAGTCTTTGTAAAAAAAGAAAAGGCGAACTTTCAAAGCACAGGCTTGTACTGGATTGTGTTAGCATTTCAATGAGGATTATATACAAAATAGCTTTCCTCCAGAAGGAAAAATCTCCTCAAGGAGAAACAGTATCCAAATAGGGTCTGTAGCGACAGCTCATTACACCTTGCGGCCCACGCTCTCTAATAAAAAGCAAGTTTATATTAATTGTACAGCGCAAAACTAAGACATGGGCCTCATTTTTTTTACAAGGTGTACCAGAGAAACTGGCCTTGTTGCCCATATAAACCAGCTTCCATTTTTACAGAGCAGTTTAAGAAATGAAAGCTGCCACTATTAAAGGTTATGTACATCTTTGACATAGTTTTTTTTTTTTAAATAAAATTGTTTATCAGTGGGTTTGGTGCAACTTCCTAAATAAATTTTTATTTAAAATAATTTTTAGAGATTTGAGATACAGCTGCTTTGTATACTGTATACAGAGCAGCTGTATCGTTGGCTAAGACCAGTATCCGGGGGACTGACGGGTTCAGTGACAGCGGGTCCTGTGTGATCCACCTGTAATCGATCACATCTAAGTTAAGAACTTAGATATGATCGTTAACAGCTCAATCCTGCGTGTCAGAGACAATGTATTTAGGAAGTTGCACCAATCACACTGATGAACAATTTTATTAACAAATAAATAATAATATTTCACAGGTGTACACAGCCTTCAAAGCCACCTGGTCATCTATTTTTTGGTGCTAGTTTTTATAGAAAGATATTGAATAATGATGTTGGGCTTTGTTAACATTTGGTTAGGTGTCTCTGTCCCAAATTTCGTCAGATTTGACAGGAGAAATAGCGCTGTTATTCTTCCCGTCAAAATAATGAACACAACTACAGAGTTTAACGGACCCCATTGTAAGTCAATTGGATCCGTCGGGCACCGTTGGTATCTGTGGTGCAAAAAAAAATATTTGTTTTCCCTTTGTACTGAATAGTCTAAGATAAGCCACACCCAATGAATGGTGTCATGTGACTGTCTGCAGCCAATGGTTGTGAGAAGGAGAGGAGAAAATGTCTCCCTTGTTACAAGTCATATATACACACATATAATATGGTGTATTGATCCATTTGTGTGTGTTTTCTGTGAGAGACTTGTCTATCTGTGCCTGTAGTGTATTATATAACCTGTATATAACCCACACATACAGACACAACAATGCTGGCAGCCAGTACACTCCACAGACTTAACAGTACAACTGAGCATGTGCGGGTTCAAATAAAATGGCCCCTGCCTTCAGTCAGATATACCTCCCTATATAAGGGTACATCCACACATAGGGTAAACACTGCAGAATTTCTGACCAGATTTTCTGTGCTGAAATTCTGCCACATTTTCGCAATAGAAATTGACAAGCTGCAGATGAGAATCCTCACCGCAGATCAGATTCCGCACTTCTTTTCTTCTTATTTTTTTCCACAGCGCGTTGATGAGATTTGTTCAAATCTCATTCACTTTGCTGCTACAGTAATACACTGCTGAATTTCTGCACAGAAAATCAGGTTGAAATTCTGCAGTGTTTACAATACGTGTGGACGTACCCTAATCCTTATATTTATAGAGACAATATTACAGGATCATAAATTATAATAACTAAATAGAGTCACAGTCTCTGCTGCAGGTGACAGCTCCTCTTTACTCTTCCCAACATCCGCTCAGGAGCTGAGTCCACTCCATACCCAGCGGATGTCACCTGCACATTACTGTTCACATTTCACTGTAACGACCAGGATTGGAGATAACTTTGATCCTCGCTACTTATCCACTCAGATGCCACGGTCAATAGCGGCCGCAGCATGTAAGTCCTTAGACAGAATGGGGGGGGGGGGGGGGCACTGTTATCCTATTGGCTCTGTGAATGTACAATTGCAGTGTATTGTATAAATGATTTAACTCCCCTAGTGTAAAAAGATGTTAAATTAAGTTTTCAAGAATATATATAAAAGAACATGAAAAGTTCAGAAAACTTATTTTCTAATTTTTTTTTGTTGTAAAATAATGTAAACAATAAAAAATAAACATATTAGGTATCACCACCTACGTAAAATATCTAAACTATTAGAATATTATGTTATTTATCCTGCAAGGTAAACACCGTAAAAAAAAACAAAAAAACGCCAAAGTTGCTGTTTTTCAGTCACCTCATTTTCCCCAAAAAATTGAATGCAAAGTGATCATAAAGCCGCCTGTACCCCAAAACGGTACCAATGAAAACGACAGCTTGCCCCCCCAAAAAAACAAGCCTTCACATAGCTCCATCGACAAAAAAATAATAGTTATTGCTTTTTTTTAACAAATAGTTTTAGTAAAAGTATTAAAACATAAAAATGCTGAATAAAGTTAGCAAGTTATTTTTAGCACGAATGCTGTAAAGTTAATTGCTGTTTTTTATCCATTCCACCCCATAAAATATCATTTTTTACGTTTTTTAGTACATTATATAATACAACTCGTCACGAAAAAAAACGAGCCCTCATACGACTATGTCAACAGAAAAATTAAAAAGTTATGGCTCTTGGAAGGCAGGGAAGGAAAAACAGAAATAAAAAAATTAAAACTAGCTGTGGCGGGAAGGAGTTAATAAATCTCCAACATTGTTTTTAAACTGTCCCATACGAAACAATCAGAGTTTAACTTTCATTTTCTAAATTGATTGGTTGCTCTGGGCAATAAGGAAACTTCTGAGACAGTTTAGATATACAAAACCTACTTTATGCAGATTAAACACTACAGCTGGGTTCACACGACCTATTTTCAGGCGTAAACGAGGCGTATTATGCCTCGTTTTACATCTGAAAATAGGGCTACAATACGTCGGCAAACATCTGCCCATTCATTTGAATGGGTTTGCCGACGTACTGTGCCGACGACCTGTCATTTACGCGTCATCGTTTGACAGGTGTTAAACGACGACGCGTAAATTGACTGACTCGGCAAAGAAGTGCAGGACACTTCTTTGCAACGTAATTTGAGCCGTTCTTCATTGAAGTCAATGAAGAGCAGCTCAAGATTACGGGCGTCACAGACGCCTCGCAAAATGCGAGGAGGAGCTTTTATGTCTGAAACGACGCAGCTGTTTTCTCCTGAAAACAGTCTGTCTTTTCAGACGTAAAAGCCAGTTCTCGTGTGCACATACCCTAAACCTACAAAACCTAGTGCAGACAAAACGTAAAGCAGATGCCTATAGCAACCGCCCACATACAAATTGTCATCACTGACCCCTTCCCACAAAAGTACGATGCAGGTGGGATATAATCTGATCCAAGCCGTTCCACTCTTTAGAAGCTGCGGTCAATAGCAATCGTGGCATGGCTTAATAGGCTTCCTGTCAGTGTAAGCGCTTATTCAGACAAACGTATATGCAGTCCATGTGGCGGTCATTTTTTTTAACGGCCCTCAGACGGCAGCATGTATTTTTATGGGGCTGTTCACACGGCCGATGTTTTTTTATTTTTGTCCGTTTTCACGGATCCCTCAATAGACTCAAGTCTATGAGGGATCTGTGAAAACGGGTCCCGCACAGGTGTGACAAGGACGTGAAAAACTTCCATTTTTACGTCGGAGTTTACACTCACTCATTCAAATAAGCCCTAATACCGACAGGCATAATACATTGGAATACATGTGTATTGCAGTGTATAATATGAGGGAACGAAAAATGTTGAGGTAAAGACCCTTATAAGATTATTAAAAATAAAAAGTTGTTCAAAGTTAAATAAAAAAATATCTACATTTTTTGAGAAAATAAGTATATATATATATATATATGGTATCGCTGCATTTGTTAAGCCCCGTAGAATAAAATGAGCAAGTTATTTATACTGCACGATAAATGATGTTAAAAAAAACAACAATTACAGACTATGGCAGAATTGCTGGTTTTCGTTCATCCCCAAATCAAAAATGTATAACAGTTAATCAATACGTTCTAAACCCTAAATTGAAAACTACAACTCCGATGAAGCTAGATCGACAAAAAAAAGTTATGGCTCTCGGAATGTGACAACATAAAAACAAATTATTTGTTTAAAAGTGCTTTTATTGTGCAAATAAAGCAAAACATAAAAAACAACAAAATTTGGTATTGCTGTAATCCCAACAACCCGTACAATAAAGGTAACACTTCACTTATACCGTACGGTGAACTTTGTAAAAACAAAGAAAAAAATCAATGACGGAATTTATGTGTTTTTTTTTTAAATTAATAAAATGTATTCAATACTTTATATGTATCCCAAAAAAGGTGCCATTAAAAATAATACTACTTGCCCTGCAAGAAACAAGACCTCATACAGCTATGTCAACGGAAAAATGTAAAACTTATCGAAATGCTGTGTTGAAAAAAATCTGCCATCTGTCTATTTTAGCAAATACGTATTTTCCCCATGAAATAACAATTCTGGATCATGTTTTCTAAGAACGCTGCAATGTGCCATTACTCTGTTATTCCTCCTAGAAATGTATTAATAAATTGATAACTGGGTGTTACCCTTCCCCTGTCAATGGGGTGTGTCACACTTTGACTCAGTCTGGGCTGATTGGACATTATCAGTCTGTGTAGGGACACCCCCCCCCCCCAAATGATTACAGCCAGTTTTCAATTTATTCATATATTTCTAAGAGGAATAACAGAGGAATAGCACAACGTAGATTTCTAAGAAAAGATGCTCCAGAATTGTTATTTGATGGGTAAGATAATTATTTACTAAAACAGACACGTCAGTACAGGTGACAGGTCCTCCTTAATAGGACCCGTGTACGGTATTCTCCAGACATTGTACAGTTGTGTTGCAAGGGCAACTGTACTGCCCAGCGATGACAGCATGGGCGGGAGAATACAACTGGAGGTAGACTTTAAGCTTAACAGCAGCACAAATCTGATTACTGTTTTGGACTCTAGACTGACACATGAAGCCATCAACAGTGTGAGCAGGACTAGATCAGGGCAGGTTTGAAGATAAACAATTCACAGGGATGTTAAAGTGTAGCTAAACGTTTGACAAACTTCTGACAAGTCATAGTGACAAGTCAGAAGTTTGGATTGGTGGGGGCCCGAGTACTGAGACCCCTCACCAATCGCTAGAACGAAGCAGCTGAAGTGCTCGTGTGAGCGCTCAGCCGCTTCGTGTATGTTCGGCTGTTTCCGGAAATAAATGTATCGGTGTACAGACTCAATAGAAAGTCTATGGGCCCGTACACCGATACATCGGCTTTCCAGAAAAAGCCGAACAGACACGAAGCAGCAGAGCGGTCACACGCGCAATTCACTGCTTCGTTCTAGAGATTGGTGGGGATCTCAGTGCTCGGACCCCCACCAATCCAAACTTCTGACATGTCTCTATTTCATGTCAGAAGTTTGTCAAACGTTTAGCTACACTTTAAGGAAATGAAACTCACAGTAAAAAAAAAAAATTTTTCATTATAGAATAAATGTATTCCCATAAAACTGGATTACCTAGTTAAACTCAGTCTTAGGCCTTATTCAGATGAACTTTGTAATCGTCTGCAGGTATTTCTATGGGGTTGTGCACACGACCGTTGTTTTAACGGACCGCGTTAAAGTCCTATGAAAAAATTGGACATGTCCTATTTTTGTCCGTTTTCACGGATCCCTCAATAGACTCAAGTCTATAAGGGATCCGTGAAAACGGGTCCTGCATGGGTGCAAATCGGACATGAAAAACACGATCATCTGACACATCTGAATAAGGCCTTAAAGTGTTACAATGAAGTTCCTACCTTCTAGACGAAAATGTTCATCGCTGATGTTCTCTTTACAGAAGTCACCTAGTGGATCCTGTCAAAATGGAAGAAAAATAAATAAATACAACTTGTAATGTAAAGGATAACCCCTAATAATTTGAAAATGAACTTTGGCAAATTTTAAAATGACAACATTTTAAAGTGGTTGTTTAGTAAGGAGACAAAGACGGTACATTTGAAGTATATAAAAGGTATGTTCACATAGGGGTTCCATACTTCTGAATTACTGCACACAAATGTTCCCCCGTGTGACCCACATGTGTGTATTTTGCTGTGGATTTACAGCGGATTTCACCCCTTTTTACATAAACATGAGCATAAGAATAATAATGTTCGGCATGCTCTGATATCCATGCAGAAAATGACCCGCAGCATTGTTCAAATCTCATACAATTGGCTCATACTGTAATCCATTGCAGATTTTCTGTGCGCATAATCCTCGCCAGAAAAATCTGCAAAAAATCCGCCAAGTGTGCGGGTAACCCTAGTGCTTGGGTTAGGGAACTGCAAATATCCCTGTGTGTATTTCTTAGCTCCAAATTGGGACCAAAATCTGATTATTTTTTTATTTCAAGAATTTTAAAATCAATCAATCAATCAATCAATCAATCAATCAATCAATCAATCAATCAATCAATCAATCAATCAATCAAATGATCATCATCCTTGATACACACTAAGGCCTCGTTTACACGAGCGTGCTATACGTCCGTGCGACGCGCGTGCTTTTCACGCGTGTCGTACGGACCTATATAAGTCTATGGGGGCATGCAGACAGTCCGTGAGTTTTGCTCAGCGTGAGTCCGCTGAAAAAAACTCACGACATGTCCTATATTTGTGCGCTGTTCGTGCATCACGCACCCATTGAAGTCAATGGGTGCGTGAAAATCACGCAGGTCACACGGAAGCACTTCCGTGCGAACAGCGTGATTCGCGCAACAGCTGTCAAACTCTGAATGTAAACAGAGAAGCACCACGTGCTTTTCTGTTTACAAACATCCAAACGGAGTGTCATAATGATGGCGGCTGCGAGAAAATATCGCAGCCGCGCATCATACGCTGACGACACACGGAGCTGTTAAGTGTCTTTTGCGCACGCAAAACGCTGCGGTTTTTGCGTGCGCAAAACGCACACGCTTGTGTGAGTCCGGCATAAGGGAGGATTTACACGAACGTGATATACGTCCGTGCAACGCGCTTGATTTTCACGCGCCTCCCACGGGCTAGTATCAGTCTATGGGGCCGTGCAGACAGTCCGTGAAACGCACAACATGTCCTATATTTGTGCGTTGTGCGCGCATCACGCACCGATTGAAGTCAATGGGTGCATCAAAATCACGCGCACCACACGGAAGCACTTCTATGGGACCCGCGTGATTAACGCAACAGCAGTAAAAAGTATGATTGAAAACAGAAAAGCACCACGTGGCGGCTGCGCGAAAAGCACGCAGCCGCACATCATATGCTGATGACACACGAAGCTGTTAAGTGCCTTTTGCGCGCGCAAAATGGCGCGTTTTTTGCACGCGCCAAACGCACACGCTCGTGTAAATCCTCCCTCATACTCAGATGCTGCCGTTTCAGAATGGAGAAGAATGCACCTCATCCATCCAGATCCACCATTACGGTGCCAGATGTGCAGAATGAATGTCATTTTCTTGTAAAACTTAGGACACAATTCCTAAATAGTTTTATTATGACAGAATAACTCCGCACAGAACTTACATAATACTACCAGATGATGAGTGACCCAAGGGTGCTCCAGGAGATTAAGGAGTTTTATACTTAGACATGTTCCATAAAAATATTTTAAAATTCATTGAAGCGATCTTAAAAGACCTTCAAGATTCAGGAGACAGACAGAAAGAAAGTTTCGCTGAGATTTGCTATCAGTTGCTTTTTTAGTAGCTGAGTGCATGCAGCAGGAAAAACACTGGAGGGAGTATATTTCTCCGATTTTTAAGCTCTGGGTGAGATAAAATGTTCAGAAAGTGTTTGTTCTGATCCGTGATCCTGTTTCACTAAAGATTTGCCAGTGTTGTTTCTGGGGCTGGATTTTTAGGAATCGTAGAAAAGTTGGAGTGGACCTGTCATTCCCTCTCACTCCAGTATAGGATTTTGGGATTATTCTAAGTTATCTCAGGTGATGCCGCTTGGCTCTTTCCCCAGGAGCGGATATACTGCATAAAGTTACACTATGTATACCCCCTGGTGGCCACAGGAATTTCTGGCGAAAAACCGCATCATATCGCACCAAAAGTCCGCTGCGGAAAACTGCAGCATTTAACGTTTCATCCCAGGAGACTGCTGCAGCCTGTGATTGGCTGCAGCAGCGGTCACATAGGATGAAACGTCATTCCCAGGAGGCTGGCCTGGAGGAAGAAGCGCAGACTTCTGGATAAGTATAAGATTTTTTCTTTCTGAGTTGCACTTTATGCGGTGGAATCGCTGCGATTCCGCCACAAAAACCGCAACAGCTGCTATTTGTTGCGGGTTTTACCTCTCCATTTAATTCAATGAGGAAAACCCACAAAAATAAGTAGCATTTACGCAAATACAACAGACATGCTGCGGAATAAAATTCTGCACAGCATGTCAATTTCTGAGCATTCTTTCAGTTCAGTATGATGCAATTTATTCTATCTCATCCACTTTGCTGCTACAGTATTATGCTGCGAATTCCGTTGCGGAAAATCTGAAGAATTTACGCAATGTGTGAACTGACCCTTAAAGCGGTCGGGTTTGGTAAAAAAAAATCTGCGATTGCCACAAAATCATGTAAAACTTGGAGTATAAGATTAAGGCTGGATTCACACGAGCGTGTGCTTTTTGCGCAAGCAAAAAATGTGGCGTTTTGCCTGCGCAAAAGGCACTTAACAGCTCCGTGTGGCATCAGCATATGATGCGCGGCTGCGTGCTTTTCGCGCAGCCGCCATCATTATGACACTCCGTTTGGACGTTTATAAACAGAAAAGCACGTGGTGCTTTTCTGTTTTCATTCATCCTTTTCACAGCTGTTGCGCGAATCACGCTGGTCGCACGAAAGTGCTTCCGTGTGGCATGCGTGGTTTTCATGCACCCATTGACATCAATGGGTGCGTGATGCGCGAAAAACGCTCAAAGAACGGACATGTCGTGACTTTTACGCAGCGAACCAACGCTGCGTAAAAATCACGCACATGTCTGCACGGCCCCATAGACTAATATAGGTCCGTGCGACGCGGGTGAAAATCACGCGCGTTGCACGGACGTATATCCCGTTCGTCCGAATAAGCCCTAAGGAACAGCTGTATTTGTTAGCACACTCATGTCCGTAGGGTGGAAATGTGAGACACACTACACATATTGAAATCTAAAAAAGGATTTGGAATAAATACTAAAACGACTTTATAATTGGTTCATTACGTATGTTGAGGTATATTTGTGTGAATCAAGTTAAGCCAGATAGTAAGAATTTGAGAAATCAGTATTTTTTATTTATGCATTTAGAAATTTAATGTAAAATTTATATCCATTTTTATAAATGGGAGAACAATTTCTTCTTATATAACTGATAATAATAGTATATAAACAGTTTGGAAAAACTGTAACCCGTGACTAAGGAGATTTTGAAACTCAAAGTTTAGTTTCCAGGAATAGCGCTCATCTTACAGCAGAGATGACTGGTTCCACCTGTTGCAGCCCATCTACTGAAGAAGACAACAATCTCAGTGTATGCTTCATTGGGGACATGGTATGATATTCTTGATACAATAAAAAACCCTATCATATTGTTTAAAAGTGGGAACAGGCTTCATAGTTGGCACTTAAAGGGGTTGTCCCACAAAACACATGTATCCCCTATCAACAGGATAGGGGATACATGTGTGATCGCTGGGGATCCGAATGCTGATACCCCCAGCGATAGGGAGAACTGGACAACTCAAAGTCCCCCAAAGTGCTCCATGAGAAGCTTGGGACTTCCAGGGTCTGTGTCCGGCTTGTGTGTCCGGCAGCTCCATAGAAATAAATGAAGCGCCAGTCACGCATGCGCACAAGCGCCACTGGCGCTCCTTTCATTTCTATGGAGCTGCTGGACACACAAGCCGGACACAGACCCATGCTTTTCATGGAGCACTTCGGGAGACTTTCGGTCCCTTCTTTCTTTCGGGAGACTTTCGGCGTCCCAGCGGTCGGACCCCCAGCGCTTGGACCCCCAGCGCTCGTACCCCCAGCGCTCAGATCCCCAGCGATCAAACACATGTATCCCCTATCCTGTGGATAGGGGATACATGTGTTTTGTGGGAGAATCCATTTAAGCCGACTACAATATGCTATCCAATTGAAATTAGACATCGACGTTCAGAAATGTCAACAGTACTGAACATGATTTGGGCTTTTTTTAAAATTTTTGGGTTCATTAATGCTTATTTATATAGAACACATAGATTCCACAGTGCTGTATTCTGTCACTAGGACATAGCAAGTCAATCAAGTACTTGGAGGAAATCCAAATGAATACGTGGATGTTTCCCCTGAGCTCCCCATAAACACAATTGTGTATGTTAATTTCAATAGGGAGAAAGAAATAAGTCAGTGACTTTTCTATTGGCAGAACAAAGGCTTGGGTATGTTGAAATTCAACATGCTCGGTAATCGGTCAGTCGAGAGCCCCACGTTAGATTATTGACGGATCCTGTAGACATTAAAGGGGTTATGTGGGGACTGAAAAATATTAGCAGTGTGCTCTCAGTATGTGAGTACACCTGATAATATACATTCCGGTCCCCCCGTCGTGCTGATTATGAGATTGTAATAGATTTTTATAGCGCTGACGAGGGACCAGGAGTCTAGTGGCGCAGCCTTTCTTCATGACGACACAACTATTCATCATGTGACCGGCCCCGCTGTAATCTATGTACAAGCAGTGGAAGTAGTACAGCGATCACATAGAGTACAGCGGGGCTGGTCACATGACGAAGAGTCGTCTCGTCATGAACAAAGACTGTGCCACTAGACTTCCCCCGCCAGCTCTATAAAAATCTATTACAATATTATAATCCTCGTGACGGTGTACTGGAATGTATATTATCGGATGTACTCACATACTGCAGTGAGTACACTGCTAATACTTTTCAGTCCCCACATAACCCCTTTAATCTAATGCGTATGTGCAGCTTAAAACTAAAAAAAAACAGGGGAAGATGGACTGTTAGGGCGGGTTCACACATGGCGGAATTTCACTTAAATTCCGCTGCGGACACTCCGCAGCGTTAATCCGCAGCGGAGCCGTTTCTCCATTGACTTTCACTTTAATTTAGCAGTGTTCGTTTACACGATGCGTACAATTCCGCTGCGGAGCATAGGCTGCGGAGCGGAATTTGGTGTCCGCAGCATGCTCTGTCTGTTGCGGAGCAGTGGCGGACTGGTTGCGGACTCATGGCGGAATTTCTCCATTGACTTCAATGGAGAGTCAAAATTCCGCAATGAAGTCCGCAGATCTTATGTGTGCTGCGGAGCGTATTGTTTTTACTACCATGACATTTCTTCATTCTGGCTGGACCTATGTATTTCTAGGTCTACAGCCAGACTGAGGAAGTCAATGGGGCTCCCGTAATGACGGGAGCGTTGCTAGGAGACGTCTGTAAATAGTCACTGTCCAGGGTGCTGAAAGAGTTACGAGATCGGCAGTAACTGTTTCTGCACCCGGGACAGTGACTACCGATCTCAATATACATGTATCTGTAAAAAAAAATATAAGTTCATACTTACCGAGAACTCCCTGCGTCTGTCTCCAGTCCGGCCTCCCAGGATGACGTTTCAGTGTAAGTGACGGCTGCAGCCAATCACAGGCCAATAACAGGCTGCAGCGGTCACATGGACTGGAGCGTCATCCAGGGAGGTCGGGCCGGATGCCGAAAGAGGGACGCGTCACCAAGACAACGGGCGGTAAGTATGAATTTCTTTGACTTTCACTAGGGAAAGTGCTGTCCCTTCTCTCTATCCTGCACTGAATAGGGAGAAGAGAAGCACTTTTCCTGCAGTCCGCAGCGGCCAGTCCGCATCAATTTTCTGCACATTTTGTGCAGATCCGCTGCAGAATCTGCAACGCAGATTCTGTGCGGCATTGATGCGGACAGTTGCGGAGGAATTCCGCCATGTGTGGTCATGCCCTTAATAACCTTATTAATGTTTGGTACCTGGTATATCTCGATTAATTTAACCATTTGTAAGATAGACAGTTGTTTTATTACAAAGCAACGTGTAACCAGCACTCTCAGCCAATCTTCTTTATTACAAATTCCAAAGCAGCAACATGATATCGCTTACATATTTAGAACTTGCAAGAGGTTCTTACTCAGAGCTTTTCTTTAGCCTATTATTTGTCTTATACTCTTACAACCCCATATTTAAAGTAAAACTCCTTGGAAAAAAAAAAGCGTTATTTTGTATTGCAAAAATACCAACTTTATTTTAATGGTGCTACTAAGACAACTCCTTGTACAAGAAAGTTCTGATATCAACACAGGACTGAAAAAGAGAAATGGACCCTCACCTAAGGTTATCTACAAGTTATCTTACTGACATGTTGTATGGTGTGCGCCTGATTCTCCATATAAAGGAACAAAAGTAATCTATAAAGTGCACGAACTTCATCTGCAACTTCTATTGATCAGTTCTGGGAACCTGTAGGGGTCCCTCCTAATCACCAACACCAGCACCAATGTTATATTTTTAGTTAGTCAACAGGGCATGATCTACCCTCAAGCTGCCGCACACTGATTGGTCAGCATCAGAGGCAGGGATGCTAACTCCACCCCGCTGGCTAACTACAGCAAATTAGCATAGACAAAGCCAACACAACAGTGGACTATATCTCTGGAACAGGGGGTTGAGGAAAAAAAACCAGCGCTGGCATAAGGAAGACAGAGCTATTCGGGTCAATTAACCAGTTCAACCTATATGACCTAGTGACAGGTCCTCTTTAAGGATATGTTTATATATGATATTCATTCCAACAAAATTATATGCACAAATTCTGTTGGATAAAACGTATTTCTAGGTTATAAACCCTAATATTACCACATCTAATATCACGGTTTCTATAGCACAACCTCAAGCTACAGAAAAATCAGTCGACATTCCCCCTGTGTAGACTGAAGATTGCAGGAAATATTCACTAAATGGGTTCCTTCAAACAACGGAAAATTAATCCTGGGCATATGGATTTTTACCCTCATATGCAGCCTAGCAAAAACCTGGTTTCTATTACCATGTGAAGTTATTGTAAAAATCCTTTACGCCTCCTTTTAACCCTTTTATGTTTAGGAAGAGGACTGCTCCACATTGCCGTACTGTCTATTCTACAGTCCTGCACTCTTCATACATACAGCAATATACATTTTAACAGGAATTAACATTCTTTACATTCTTTCTATATATTTTTATCTCTTCTGATACTAGAGCGACTTGTCTGTTTTCTGCTCTCCCCCTGCTCTGCTATTCAAGTCTTGAAGTCTAAACTCATAACACACTTCCGGACTCTAAAAGAATTTCTTAATTGGTTTAGAAGGAGGTGTAGGGGGAGGGATGCTGAAATTCAGCAGATGCAGCAACCACTGGAAGCTAAAATGTTACAATTTCAAATATATATATTTTTTTAATGAAATGTAAAAACGTCAATTAAAAGAAATTCGTGACATGGTGTCAATGTGCGTTACGGTCTCTTAACAGTGTTGTCTACAATACATATAAGGTGGGTTTGTCGCAAAATTAATGTTTCTTTTCGGTTCGGATTCTACACCTGAAATCCTCACCATCCGTGAAGCAAATGCAAGTGGATGCATTTTTTTCTAAACCTCTTTCAGAAGAAGCGGATTAAAGTCTGCAGCATGCCCTAATAAGGGTCTATTCACATGCTGTGGCCGAATTGCGGTTTATCACAGTAATTGCAGCTTGAAGCCATATTTGACTGCACTGCGAGTTCACACTGGGTGGATACGCTGCATAATAGCGCGCAGCATATCCGCCCTGTGCGACGCATGGAATTCCCGGTGAAAAACCGCACCAAACTGTGGTGCAGTTTTTCGTCTGGAATGTCCACTGCGAAAAACTGCAACACTTAGCTGGCGGGCTAGCAGACGTTTCATCTCGGGAGACCGCTGTAGCCTGCGATTGGTTGCAGTGGAGGTCACATAGGATGAAGCGTCCCATGTGACCGCCGCTACAGCATGCGATTGGCTGCAGCGGTCACATGGGATGGAACGTCATCCCAGGAGGCAGCGCTGGAGGGAGGAACACATACTCCTGGGTAAGTATAAGAATTTTTTTTCTGAATTGCGTTTTTTTGTGGCAGAATCACTTTGAACCTGCCGCAAAAAATGCAACAAATAGCTATTGCTATTTATTGCAGGTTTTACCTCCCCATTGAATTCAATGAGGGAAAACCCGCAACAAATAAGCAACATTTACGCAAATACAAATGACATGCTGCGGAATAAAATTCTGCACCGCAGTTACATTTTTGAGCAGTTTTTCTGCTCAGTATATACCCAGTGGGTGGATGAGATTTGTTTTATCTCATCCACTTTGTTGCTATTGTATTTGCTGCGGAATTTCTGAAACTAATTCCGTTGCGGAAAATCCGCAGTACTTACGCAATGAGTGAACTGACCCTTAGGCTCAAAGAACACGATGCACAAGATTTTCTTGAGGCAAATACGCAGCGTTATACAGTACCAGAATAGTCAATAAGGGCATGACCACACGTGGCGGATTTCCTCCGCAACTGTCCGCATCAATGCCGCACAGAATCTGCGTTGCAGATTCTGCTGCGGATCTGCACAAAATGTGCAGTAAATTGATGCGGACTAGCTGCTGCGGACTGCGGTAAAAGTACTTCCCTTCTCCCTATCAGTGCAGGATAGAGAGAAGGGACAGCACTTTCCCTTGTGAAAGTCAAAGAAATTCATACTTACCGGCCGTTGTCTTGGTGACGCGTCCCTCCTTCGGCATCCAGCCCGACATCCCTGGATGACGCGGCAGTCCATGTGACCGCTGCAGCCTGTTATTAGCCTGTGATTGGCTGCAGCCGTCACTTAGACTGAAACGTCATCCTGGGAGGCCGGACTGGAGACAGAAGCAGGGAGTTCTCGGTAAGTATGAACTTCTATTTTTTGACAGGTTGCTGTATATTGGGATCGGTAGTCACTGTCCCGGGTGCAGAAACAGTTACTGCCGATCGCTTAACTCTTTCAGCACCCTGGACAGTGACTATTTACTGACGTCTCCTAGCAACGCTCCCGTCATTACGGGAGCCCCATTGACTTCCTCAGTCTGGCTGTAGACCTAGAAATACATAGGTCCAGCCAGAATGAAGAAATGTCAAGTTAAAAAAGCAAGACGGATCCGCAGCACACATAACATGTGCATGACAGCTGCGGACTTCATTGCGGAAATTAGAATCTCCATTGAAGTCAATGGAGAAATTCCGCCATGAGTCCGCCACTGCTCCGCAACAGACAGAGCATGCTGCGGACACCAAATTCCGCTCCGCAGCCTATGCTCCGCAGCGGAATTTTACGCCTCGTCTAAACGAACACTGCTAAATTAAAGTGTAAGTCAATGGACAAACGGCTCCGCTGCGGATTAACGCTGCGGAGTGTCCGCAGCGGAATTTAAGTGAAATTCCGCCACGTGTGAACCCAGCCTAAGACTCCAGGAAATCTCATGTACATGCTGCAGTATTTTTCGGGACGGAAATTGACCTGCAGTGCGTTTTTTAGAATCCGCAGCATGTCAATTTAACTTTTTTTTTCCATGAATTAATGCGGCTTTGCCATGCCGTTCTTGACCAAATGGAAAGTGAATGTGGCCGTGCTGCACTTCTCTTGCTGTGCAGAGAAAAACTTTGAAGAACTGCAGTGTATTCATTCTAAGGCCTTGTTCACAAAATCTGCAGCAAATCTGCACTGTTTGAACAAGGCCTCAAGATAGTGGGGACCCCACCAATCAGTAAGTAATGGTGGATCCTAGTGATATGCCATCACTTTCTATTGGGAGTAAACCCCTTTAATTATTAACAAGATGTTATATGTTCGTTTAAAGTTAGCTAAATATATATATATTAAAATGTTCTTTCAGATAAAATATTCTGTTACAGTATTAAAATATTCTGTATTTAGTTACCGGTTAATAATCTGTTCCTAATTAAATTCTTTAACACTGATCGTCTGCCTTGGATTGATGTCTTTTCAACCATCTGCAGCAATCGCATTAAAAAGTCAGGTGTGAAATCTCTATGTTCGTTAATCTGCACAACCTTACCCATTAAAACAAACATTAAAGGGACCACGGACCCTTTAAACTCTCAAGTGATTGTGAAAATAATTCAATGGGAACTCATAACATAACACTTCAATGGGTTTGCGCAGAAAGCCAGCTTTTGTTTTTTTCCCTTTCAGCCAAATGAAGTGACTCCTAGAGATTTTATTTGTAACAGGATTGCTTTTATTCACCATAGGAAGTCTTAACACAAATCTGTTCAGTACACTCATTCATCTGGGATAAAATACAAGCGGCTGGAGATACGGTAAAGAGAGAGCAGCCTATCTGCATACATTCCAAGATGACAGCAAGACAGCTGTCTGTCTGTACTTATAGTCAGAAGAGGTTTCATCTTATTAGTAACCTTCCAGGGTAAAAAGTAATATTAATTAGCAAAAAGATGGAGTACATAAAAAGTAAATAGACAATCTTTGTCCAGTGTGACATTAGGCCATGAATTATGAGGATATGCCAAGTTCTTCTGACAACACATAGTATTTAATGTTTAAGTGTAACTAAACTTTTTAAAAACTTTTGACAAGTCATAGTGACATGTCAGAAGTTTTGATTGGTGGAGGTCCGAGCAGTGAGTCCCCCACCGATTGCTCAAATAAGATGGCAGAAGAGATCGGGGGAGCGCTGTGCCGCTTAGTTTCTGAACGGTTTTCCTTAGCTTTCCTCGGATCCGTGTATGGGCTCAATAGAAGGTCCAGTAAACCGCTGCCTTGGCTTTCTGAGGAAACCGATGAAAAACAAAGCGGCACAGGATATCTTTCCCCGTCACGATTGCATTGCCAGGTCATTCCGTTACTTGGTATAGACCAATAATGACGGGGAAAGATATGATGTAATAAAAACTTATTCCATGTTTTCCAGCATTATATTGCCATCAGTCTCCCTCCCTGCTTATACAATTGTAAGAAATTTTAATAAAGTGTTGTTTTACATAATTTTGCATAGATGCGAATATTTCTGATAATGCTTAGTGATGGTTATGTAAAAGATCTCATTTGAGATCTCATATAGCAATTTGCAATATATCCAAATACAAACATGCCAATTAAGAGCATAAATGAGTATTAGATATTCACTAATACCAAAAGTATTAAAGAGTCTCTGTCACCAGATTATAAGAGCCCTATCTCCTACATAATCTGATCGGCGCTGTAATGCAGATAACAGCAGTGGTTTTTATTTTGAAAAACTGTCATTTTTGAGCAAGTTATGAGCAATTTTAGATTTATGCTAATTTGTTTCTTAATAGACAACTGGGCGTGCTTTTACTTTTGACCAACTGGGCACTGTACAGAGGAGTGTATGATGCTGACCAATCAGTGACCAATCAGCGTCATACACTTCTCATTGTTCCAGCACAGCATGATCCACAGCACAGTGTGATTGTGCAGTGAAAGAAGCTGGGCTGGAACAATGAGAAGTGTATGACACTGATTGGTCACTGATTGGTCAGCATCATACACTCCGCTGTACAGTGCCCAGTTGGTCAAAAGTAAAAACACGCCCAGTTGTCTATTAAGAAACTAATTAGCATAAATCTAAAATTTCTCATAACTTGTTCAAAAATGACAGTTTTTCAAAATAAAAACCACTGTTGTTATCTGCATTACAGCGCCGATCAGATTATGTAGGAGATAGGGCTCTTATAATCTGGTGACAGAGACTCTAAAATATTTTTTGCAGTCGAGTGCTTGTGTCTTTTCATAGATCTTAAAGACTACTCATGATGTCCAAAATAAACCAAAGGAGAACAATCCTAAAGGTAGGAACACACGGCGTATTCAGGACTGTATAAGCTGCATCAAGCTGCGCAGCGTATCACTGGTATGGGTTGTCCGCCGGATATTCCCTGTGTGTCCCATACCAGTGATATCGTCTTACAGCGACCGTGACAAAGGCCGAGGTTCGGCCGAAACGTCTTTACCAAGTCGCTTTCCACCTCAACTTTACCATTTTTTGTTGCAATAAAACTTAAATTTGTTTGCATCTGGATCTTTTGCGTACCTCTGTGTGTGCTGGGGTTATATATTTCCAATACAGGGAGGTTGGACTGGAGAAGAAGCAGGGAACTCTGTGTAAGTATAACTTTTTTTTTTCTTACTTGCGATTTTTGCGGCGGAATGACTGTGATTCCGCTGCAAATATCGCAACACACACCACTCTGTTGCGGTTTTAAGCACCCCTTTGAATTCAATGGGAAAACTCACAACAGAAGAGCTGTGATTCTACAGCATTAATTGACATGCTGCGGTTGAACAAACCGCATTGCAAGTCAATTTATGTGCGTTTTTTTTCGGCACCCTTTTTCCGCAGTGTGGGGACGAGACTTGTTGCACCCACACTGCTGCAACTGTAAAACGCTGCAGATTTTCCGCAATTAATCCGTTGCGGAAAATCCACAGTCTTTACGATGTGTGCGTTCCTACCCTTAAATTGAATAATGAAACAATTTAGGATATTTGTTCAACTGTGCCGAATTAACTTTATGTCACAAGTAATTTTCCAAGAACTTTTCTGTTTACTATCATAAAATAAACGAAAAATTCTTGCACATGGGCCAAAACGATGAAAACACATGTCGGATGCTCCATATTATCTGGGATTATTATTTTTTTTATTTTTATTTTTTGATTGCGCCAAATCTCATTATAAAAACTGGAACAGAATCTTTAAAGACAATACATATATTATATCCCCTTCTTCAGTTTCTCCCTCCTGTTCCACATTCCTATGTCCTCCCGCCTCTCCCTATCCCATCCTCCTCCATACTGGCATCTGTGTTTGTAATCAGCAGGGCAGCAGTTAGCCAGGCAGATGAAAGAAAGAATTGTCTCAGGCTTCCAAGCTTCCTGGATAGACCACTCCACTGATCAAAGGAAGAAGGCACTGCTGTTTGCTTTGTGTTTCCCTTAATAAAGCCCCATTAAGTGATCCCCACACATCTTATAAACACAACTTCAATTCAGCATCTACACAAAGAAGTTTTTACGTTGTCTCCAAATTTCTACATGCTACACCTCACTTATCATCCATGTCCTGCCAAATGAAGAATACCAATTATACAATTTACGGCAGGCACCTGCACTGGTGTGATCATCTGAAACCTCAAGAAAACAGGCATTTCCCTGAATTGTTCATCTGATCATATGAAGCCTATATTCTTTTACTTTCCCTTCCATAGTCTTCTAATGCGCTTTTGCAGGATATTTCTGTAGCCGCCAATTATCGGGCAAACGATTAGCCGATGAACGAGCCAACGCTCGTTCATCTGCAGATTGTATAGTTTATGCAGTCTAAAATATTGTCGTTGTCGGCAGCACATCTCCCTGTGTAAACAGGGAGATGTGCTGCGGACATGATAGAAATGGATGGGGACGAGCGAACGGAGTAATGAGCGCTCATCCCTACACATAGCTCCTTGCGAAAGGAGCAAATGAGCGCCGATCAACGATGTCTCGTTGATCAGTGCTCATTTACATGGCCCACATCGGGCCGTGTAGGATGACCTTTACTCTCTAGAACCTCTCAGTCAATGTATCCAAATTGACTCCTGTTTTTCAGCCATGTGAAATCCTCTTTATTAATAAAGGAATCCTCACTTTAAACTAAGAATCTTAGTTATAATATTAAACATTTGCTATCACAGTTTTGCATGTCTTCATTTATTATACTACATTATCTCTACATTATTAAAGAGGTTATCAGGGGAATAAATAAATAAAAAAATATGTCTAAAGATTTTATATAACGATCCAACTACATTCCCTGCAGTAAATCACATTTCAGCCTCACTAACCCATCTCCGATGTAATGCTGTAGCCGTGGACAGACTTCCCGGACAATAGGCTGGACTTGTCATTTCAGTGCGCTCAGTAAACTACAGATCCCATCATGTACTTTGTTCTGCCATCTGATGTGTATCCCCGTCTATTTTAAAGGGTAACTAAGCTTTCAACAAACTTCTGACAAGTCATAGTGACATGTCAGACGTTTTGATCGGTGGGGGCTCTCGGTCATGGGGGCATGTGTTGGCACTTCATCTCTGCAAAAAGAACTACAGAACTTCTAGTGACCAAGCAGCGTATTGCCAAACGGGGGAAAAGTCACAGAATAGCAAAGACATGTACATTAGTAAGTGTGCCGATATTCAACATTTATTTACTTTTGAGAATATTTTTGCCCCCTAGATAACACCTTTAATGCTTTCTAGAAGTTGAATATAATGTAGGATAATTAATGTGCTAACACTCTGTAACATACATTGTACTTAGTAAAGGACACTTTTAGGTTAGGCCTTTTGGGGTAAGACGGCCATAGATGTAAACATTTTGAATGAATGAGCAAATATTGTTTGCAGCTACCTGTCATTTAAATGGCAGCAGGTGACACTCTTTCGCTGATAGATAAACTGAATTTTTATGTAGGAATCCCATGTTATGTATACATAGAGTTGTACCCATGAGGGCAGATTTTGCTTTTTTGTTACTGTCTTAAAGAGGCTCTGTCACCACATTATAAGTGCCCTGTCTCCTACATAAGGAGATGGGCGCTATAATGTAGGTGACAGTAATGCTTTTTATTAAAAAAAAAACGATCTATTTTCACCACTTTATGAGCGATTTTAGCTTTATGCTAATGAGTTTCTCAATGGACAACTGGGCATGTTTTTACTATTGACCAAGTGGGCGTTGTACAGAGGAGTGTATGACGCTGACCAATCAGCGTCATGCACTTCTCCCCATTCATTTCCTCAGCACATAGGGATCCTTTTAGATCCTTATGTGCTGTCTTATACTAACACATTAACGATACTGAAGTGTTTAGACAGTGAATAGACATTCCACAGGATGTCTATTCACAATTCCGGCACTTCGTTAACGATTCTGTGGTAGTTACAGCAGAGCAAGCGTAATCTCGCGAGATTACACTGTAAATGACATGTTAAAACGAGATTACGCTTGCTCTGCTGTAACTACCACAGAAACATTAACGAAGTGTCGGGATTGTGAATAGACATCCTGTGGAATGTCTATTCACTGTCTAAACACTTCAGTATCGTTAATGTGTTAGTATAAGACAGCACATACTGATCTAAAAGGATCCCTATGCGCTGACTAAATGAGTGGAGAGAAGTGTATGACGCTGATTGGTCACTGATTGGTCAGCCTCATACACTTCTCTGTACAACGCCCACTTGGTCAATAGTAAAATACGCCCAGTTGTCCATTGAGAAACTCAATAGCATAAAGCTAAAATCGCTCATAAAGTGGTGAAAATAGATCGTTTTTTTTAAATAAAAAGCACCGCTGTCACCTACATTACAGCGCCCATCTCCTTATGTAGGAGATAGGGCACTTATAATGTGGTGACCGAGCCTCTTTAAATTTAGACAATATACTAGACAAAACTAGACCAGGCAGGCAGAACATTTGCCACATGTCTTTCAGTAGTGCACACTGTATGATAAATTTGGCGCATCTTGCTAGACATGTTAGGGGCGTTTTTCTTCCTTACACCACATCTTGGTTGGCTTACATTAGAACAAAATTTTGGTTAGACTTTGGCAATTTGGCAGATTTTAAGCCACACCATTTTAAGCTATGCCACATTGTGTTATATGTACACTTTTTTAATAACTGTCTAGTGAGGCGCAAAGAGAGTCTGAAATATATAATAAATCTGGTGCAAGGCCAGTTTTTTGGCGCAAATTGAGCCAGAATTTTGGCACATTGAGATATGTAAATCCCCTTAATGTGGAAAAACACATAGTAATAAAAACATTTTTAGAACTATTTCTTTAAAATATATCACTTCTTAAATCCTACCAAACCAATTGCAAGCATGCAGTGTTCTTTTTATTCTTTTTATGATAGTATTGCATTTCTCAACCACACTACTAACGCCTCGGCCTAATAAAAATTTCAGCTAATAAGAAATATAGACTGAATTAATTTATATATTGAAATAATTCTCGTCATAAATAAAGAGCTGATGTACATATTCAATCTAATGAGAAGTTAATTATTCTAGTAAAACAATTCAATTAGCTTCATATGTCAAAGATGAAAAAAATAAGCCAGCAAAAGCACAAAGGGGAAAAAAGAGCTGATGACATATTGATAAAGAACTAATCTCTAAATCTGGGTGTCAGTAACGGGGACATGGTATGAAGATCTAACTCCGCATACCAGCAATCCGCAAACACAACGACAGATCTCATTGATCCAAGGCCAACAATTACTGGCCGTCGTCCCAGAGCCTATTTCAGTATCAGACTCTGGACAGCTATCAAGACTCTACAAATGTGTGTTCACTGTCCAACTCGTGTGAGGCCACGATAGTGTGGCAGGTGTGTGTCTGTGGGACAGCTAATAGCTTCACATTGTGATCGACTGTCAAACTGTTTTCCTTCCAGCAGATGTAGTATTTGTGCAAACAATGAATATCATATGGTGTGTTTAGAAGGAGGTGGAGAGGATGTCTTTATGACATTTCTGTTGTTATCTCCATAATCCTCCACGAAAGTCTTTCATCTTGTTTTCTATACTGAAGTCGTCACACAGGGAATGAGATTTTATAAATTCTTAACACCTACCCGGCTGAGATGAAAGGTCACGACTGATCCCGTAAAGCACATAGCTTGCAATTTCAGTCCATGCGTCTTGTGGGACAATTCTATGATTGTAGGTCAACTGTTCTATCTAAACATGGTCATAGACGAAAATACATTTTCCTGACAAGGGTCCAGATATTTTTTTCGGTACTGGAATGTTTAGGGCATAAATGCATAAATATTCTGGACAATAACATTCATATTTTTGTGTTTTCCCAAGTAAGAATTTTTTGTTCGATTGTTCTTATGAGCTACAATATTTGTGATATTAACCAGCGGCCAGAGAAAATGTTTAACTAAAAGTGGTTGTTGCCAATAGACAATCAGCGCAACCACTTATTGAGGTATGGGGAATTGACATTTTTACATGAATGATGGGGGAGTTGGATGACTTTATTACTTAAAGTTTCCATTGACATAGACTAACCATTAGCCAAATTAAGTTCACATTTAGCTTATCATGGGAAACAAAAGGATCGGCCAGGAAAAATCCTTTTTATTCCCTTAGGCCCCATGCACACAACCGTAAAAATCTTTCGTAATTGCGGACCGTTATTACGGTCCGCAATTACGGACCCATTCACTTCTATTGTCCACGGACACCTTCCCATTTATTTACAGGAAGGTGTCCGGGCCGTAGAAAGCCGCCGCAAAAGATAGGACATGTCCTATCTTTTACTTTTCATGGACCGTGCTCCCATACTTTGCATGGGAGCAAGACCTGCAAATGTGGATGGCTATCAGTGACCGTTGGCGGCCGGCCGTGCCCGCAATCACGGGCCACGATTATGGGCACGGCCTTAGAGCCACCTTTTTCCAAGAAACTGCGAAGTCTCATGCGCATTAGATTGTCAGCTAATAGCTTGCAGTCTGTGTTGAGAGTGCATGAACTGTCTCAGACAGAACGTAGCACGTAGCCTGGATTTTTCAGGATAACAGCCTTTTGGTATGTACACCCTTGCTAACAAGAGTGTTATAAATATTAAAGACAACCCCTGTCCAAATGTCCTATTAGGTCATATGGACGCCACTGGCGCGGGGTCCTCTCTATGAGTAGGAATTGAGAGCCCCTCTCGTTAAGAACGGCTTCTGATCTGGTGGACTCCAGCCATCCCGTGTAACTGGCCGTGATTTCCTCCGGAAAGATCAGCTGTTTGCCGGGGATATAGGGATCCAGATCCACTTAAATTATGTGATGGGTTGCACCAACTCCCACATGAAAGGGGTTGTCAGTGACAACCCACTGAAATGTTATAGTCGAAAATTGTTATTTGTTTGCATTGGTTTGCCAACAATTACAATTGTTTCAAGGTTAAAATTATCTCACCTTAAACTGGCAGCATATACTTTTCAGCATAAGGTAAAGTACTTAAAATTGAAATGACTAAACACATCTGCTACATTAAAATTCCTCTGTATGGTAAGAGCACACATTGTAATGATTGATGATCACATTCTCAAAAAATCTGCTGGCATACACAGACACATCTGATGGCAATGTGGACTTCTACAATAGAGCTGCATGAGTGACTTCCAAATCTGAGAGTTGTTTATTTCAGCTGGAACACAGCAGATGATTGTAATACCAAGAGTTTTACTCAGTCTAACTTCTATAAACCTTCCCTGGACGGAGTGGTGGAAATCCTCCAATAAATGGAATATACTGAACTTTCAAGAACACACTGAGAAATTTGGTTGCCATCAGAAATAGTAACGCAATGCTCCCAAGTCCTGAGTGGATGTTCAATGTAACCACTAATCCTTTAACAAAATACAATCTTAAAAGGTTGACGTCACACCCATATATGTGATCTTGAATAGCATCTGCAAGGCATTTTTGCAATGAGCATACTGATAAATATGCCCAACAGAAAAGTCCCCCGACCTCCCATTAAACATGCATGCTTGGCTTCTCCTTTAGTGTGCATGTTTATGTCAATAGGGAGATATCTTTCCTGCAGACACCTGGTAGCAGGTTATCTCTGGCAGAACAAAGTATCGGCCACGCTGAAATTCAATATGCCTGATTCCCATTTTCCCTAACAATTGTCATGAGGTGACAGTCATGAGGCCACCATATACATTAGATTGTCTGTTGATCATGCCAAAATTGCCAGGATCTGCTGACATTCATCTAATGTGTATAGGGGCCCTTTTACACCGGCCAATTATCGTACAAACGAACCTTCACAGAACGCTCGTTCCTGATAATTGCCTTGTGTAAAAAGGGAGAAGCGTTGCCAACATGATTATAATGTATGGAGACGAGCAATCGGAGTAACGAGTGCTTGTCCATACACTAGCTCCTTGTAAAAGGAGCAAACGATTGCCGATCAATGAGCTGTCTCTTTCCATGTCTGGCCGTGTACGACCACCCTAAAATCTCCCTACACAACCAACCAATCTGATGTAACTAATCTGTCTCAGATTACGCAGGCCTTCACAACTAAAGTCTTTTATACGGGAATGTCAGCCAGAGCATCTTTATCAATCAGTCTGTCGCAGATTACTCAGGTTTTCTACTTAAAAAGATTGTCTAGTTTTTGCTAATAAAGTAATTTTTTTGTATAATTAAAAGTTATGCAATGGTCTAATAAACTTTCTGTATTAATTCCTCACGGTTTTTAAGATCTCTGCTTGTTGTTATTCAGTAGAAACATTCATTGTTTATATTCCAGTAGATACAATTCTGTCCATGTCTTACTGCATAACAACAATCAGATATCTTGAAAACCATTAGAAATAAATACAGAAAGTATATCAGAAAATTGTATAACTTTTATTTATACAATAAAATAACATTCATTTTCTGAAACCGGAGAATCCCTTTAAGTTCAAATTGGATCTATGATGAGCCGTGTTTGCGTGAATTTCCTCCGGGTACTCCGGTTTCCTCCCACACCCCAAAAACATACAGATAGGGAATTTAGATTGTGAGCCCCAATGGGGACAGTAAGTGAGGACCTATGTACAGCGCTGCAGAATATGTTGGCGCTATATAAGTAACAGAAATAGATAAATAAATAAATAAAGAAGCTCGACAATGTTTTAATTGGGCTTTTCTCTTTTTACCTCCATATGAATTCCTTGAGATGGAGATCTTCTTGAAGGAATTCCACATTACAATCGTATAGATGATACTAATGTTTTCAAAATTAAATATGCTTTACGCTAAGATGCTAACGAGTTAAAGCAATAGTGGAACATCTAGTATGAAATAGAACAGCTGGAGAAAAACTGAGAAGAAACTTTTTGCAATAAAGTTGGGAGGAAGTGAAAACCTGGGTGTTCTCTTTGTGTCACGTACCACAAAGGCAACAGGGACTCCAAGAAAAGGCATATTTCCCTCATATTAATTCCAGATTCCCTCCCGTACAACTTAATAGGGATTGCAAACATTACAAGAAGTTTGTTCCAAGGACATTACAAATGTACTGTATAAATACTGTTGAATTGATGCCTAATGTAAAGGGAACTGAGCCTACATGATGATTCTGCCTGCACAATCCAGGCAATGCAATTGCCAGGTTCGGTTTAGAGCAGATATGTTTTGGCAATACAATCTGTGGCAACAGGGTTCTGAGAAGATGTCAAGATAGGTCACACATTTCGCCAAGATGGTGTTACGGTAATACGTGATTCCCAATTCTTTACATTTAGAGTAGCAACGACCTAGTAAAACCCTAAAAAATGGCGGCTAATATAATGAATGCAAAGGTTTCCGGAAGTTCTCAGAAGTGGAGATGTGTGACATAAAGTAGTGATCATGGGGGGGCAGACATTTTTCTGGAATTCCTATCGATAGGACGAACAATACAGTCAGCCTCAAGCCAGCCAAAAACAACTGTAGGCTGTTAGGGATCTGCCAGGTACTACGTCTAGGTATACTCCTGGGATTAATCAATCCACACCTGAGGCCAGACCTGTTAGACTGACACCGTCTCCCACCAACCAGGGTGGCAGGCTCAGGAGTGGGAGAGCCTATCGCGGCCTGGTCAGTCGGAGTTAGCTCCGCGCCCTGTCCTTTATTACCTGCCGTGTTCTCTTCCTCAGTGCTTGTAATTCTTCTGGATTCCTGGCCCCACTGCTGCTTGCTCCAGCCTGCTTCTGCCGTGCTTCTGCCTTGCTGCAGTTCCGCTTAACTTGCTTCGCTTTGCCCCTGGCTTGCTTCCTTCTCCGTGCTCACGTTGGTATACTCCACTTCATCCTGGTCCTGACTACTCATTCCCCGCTCCATTTCCTCGCGGCGTTCCGTGGGCTACTGCCCCTTCCCTTGCGTGTTCCCTGTTTGTTCTCCCGTGCACTTAGACAGCGTAGGGACCGCCGCCCAGTTGTACCCCGTCGCCTAGGGCGGGTCATTGCAAGTAGGCAGGGACAGGGTGGTGGGTAGATTAGGGCTCACTTTCCCTTCACCTCCTTCCTGCCATTACATAATTACAAGCCCATAACTAGTCTACCATTTCTCCTACGCTGACACTATCATGGACCCCCTTGAGACCCTGACCCAGCAGATGCAGGGCCTCTCCCTACAGGTCCAGGCCCTGGCCCAGAGGGTCAACCAGGGTGACGCTGCCTTAGTAGTACCCCTCACCTCACCTCTAGAACCCGACCTCAAGTTACCTGACCGGTTCTCAGGGGACCGTAAGACGTTTCTCTCCTTCCGGGAGAGTTGCAGACTGTATTTCCGCCTAAAATCCCACTCCTCAGGTTCCGAGAACCAGCGGGTGGGTATCATCATATCCCGACTCCAGGAAGGGCCCCAAGAGTGGGCCTTCTCCTTGGCTCCTGACGCCCCTGAACTTTCCTCTGTTGATCTTTTTTCTCTGCCCTTGGACTCATTTACGACGAGACTGACAGGACTGCTTTAGCCGAGAGTGCTGGTGACCTTACGTCAGGGTAGGAGACCGGTTGAGGAATACTGTTCTGATTTTAGAAAGTGGTGCGTAGCTTCTCGGTGGAACGATCCGGCCCTAAGGTGCCAGTTTAGGTTAGGATTATCTGACGCCCTGAAGGATCTGCTGTTTAGCTACCCCTCTTCTGACTCCCTTGACCAGGTTATGGCCCTAGCTGTACGACTTGACCGACGTCTCAGGGAACGTCAGCTTGAACGTTTCAATGTGCTCCACTCTGACTTTTCTGCGATCCCCCCCGAGGTCCCGTCTCCTCGCCCCTCCACGGAGGACTCGGAGGTACCTATGCAACTCGGGGCCTCCATGTCCCCTCGACAACGTAGGGAGTTTCGCAGAATGAATGGTCTCTGCTTCTACTGTGGGGACGACAAGCATCTACTGAACACCTGTCCCAGGCGCAAGAATAAAAAGCCGGAAAACTTCCGCGCCTAAGTGATCATCGGGGAGGTCACTTGGGCGCACAGGTATTTCCCGTTAATGTGAAACGCAATAAAATTTTGCTTCCCTTTCAGGTCTCGTTTGCTGGCCGGTCTGCCACGGGCAGTGCTTTCGTGGATTCTGGCTCATCTGCTAATATCATGTCTGTGGAATGTGCTATGTCTCTAAAGATGCCTTTTATTGATTTACCTTATCCTATCCCTGTAGTAGGTATCGACTCAACTCCCCTTGCTAATGGTTATTTTACTCAGCATACTCCTGTTTTTGAACTCCTGGTTGGCTCCATGCATTTGGAGCAGTGCTCTGTACTGGTGATGCAGGGATTATCGTCTGATCTTGTATTAGGTCTTCCCTGGTTGCAGTTGCATAATCCCACGTTTGACTGGAATACTGGGGATCTCACCAAATGGGGTAGTGAATGCCTGATGTCATGTCTTTCTGTTAACTCTATTTCTCCCCGGGAGGAGGTAAACACGCTACCTGAGTTTGTTCAGGACTTCGCCGATGTGTTTTCTAAGGAGGCCTCCGAGGTGTTGCCCTCCCATAGAGATTACGATTGCGCCATCGATTTGGTGCCTGGTGCCAAGCTTCCTAAGGGTAGGATATTTAATCTTTCATGTCCTGAACGTGAAGCTATGAGGGTGTATATCCAAGAATGCCTGGCCAAGGGTTTCATTCGCCCCTCGACTTGTCCTGTAGGTGCTGGCTTCTTCTTCGTGGGGAAGAAGGATGGTGGTCTTTGGCCGTGCATTGATTATCGTAACCTGAATAAGGTCACCGTAAGGAACCAGTACCCACTTCCTTTGATTCTGGATCTTTTTAATCAGGTTCAGGGAGCCCAATGGTTTTCTAAGTTCGTTCTACGGGGGGCATATAACCTTATCCGCATCAAAGAGGGGGATGGGTGGAAAACTGCGTTCAACACACCCGAGGGTCATTTCGAATACCTGGTCATGCCCTTTGGGTTGTGTAATGCCCCTGCTGTCTTCCAGAATTTTATTAATGAAATCCTGAGAGATTACCTGGGTAATTTTCTTGTTGTGTACCTTGATGACATACTGGTGTTTTCCAAGGACTGGTCCTCCCACGTGGAGCATGTCAGGAAGGTGCTCCAGGTCCTTCGGGAGAATAATCTGTTTGCTAAGACTGAAAAATGTGTCTTTGGGGTACAGGAGATACCATTTTTAGGGCAAATCCTCACTCCTCATGAATTCCGCATGGACCCTGCCAAGGTTCAGGCTGTGGCGGAATGGGTCCAACCTGCCTCCCTTAAGGCGTTACAGTGTTTTTTAGGGTTCGCCAACTATTACAGGAGATTTATTGCCAACTTCTCGGTCGTCGCTAAACCTCTTACGGACCTTACTCGCAAGGGTGCTGATGTCCTCCATTGGCCCCCTGAGGCCGTCCAGGCCTTTGAGACCCTCAAGAAGTGCTTTATCTCGGCCCCCGTGCTGATTCAGCCCAACCAAGAGGAGCCATTTATTGTGGAGGTTGACGCATCCGAGGTGGGAGTGGGGGCCGTCTTGTCCCAGGGTACCAGCTCCCTCACCCATCTCCGCCCCTGTGCTTACTTCTCTAGGAAGTTTTCGCCCACGGAGAGTAACTATGATATTGGCAACCGCGAACTTCTATCCATTAAATGGGCTTTTGAAGAGTGGCGGTACTTCCTGGAGGGGGCCAGACACCAGGTAACGGTCCTTACGGATCACAAGAATCTGTTTTTCCTAGAATCGGCCCGGAGGCTTAATCCTAGACAAGCTCGGTGGGCACTATTCTTTACCAGATTTAATTTCTTGGTTACCTATAGGGCTGGGTCCAAGAATATTAAGGCTGATGCTCTGTCACGTAGTTTCATGGCCAATCCTCCTTCCGAGAAGGATCCTGCTTGTATTTTACCCCCTGGTATAATCGTTTCTGCCACGGATTCTGATCTAGCTTCTGATATCGCGGCTGATCAGGGTTCAGCTCCCGGGAACGTCCCTGGGGACAAACTGTTTGTTCCCCTGCAATACCGGCTAAGGGTACTCAGGGAAAACCATGACTCCGCTCTATCTGGTCATCCTGGCATCTTGGGCACCAAACACCTCATTACCAGAAACTATTGGTGGCCTGGGTTGCCTAAAGACGTTAGGGCTTACGTCGCCGCTTGTGAGGTTTGCGCTTGGTCCAAAACCCCTAGGTCCCGACCTGCAGGCTTACTACGTTCCTTGCCCATTCCCCAGAGACCTTGGACCCATATCTCCATGGATTTTATCACCGATTTGCCCCCATCTCAGTGCAAGTCGGTGGTGTGGGTGGTAGTAGACCGCTTCAGCAAGATGTGCCACTTTGTGCCCCTTAAGAAGCTACCTAACGCCAAGACGTTAGCTTCTTTGTTTGTGAAACACATCCTGCGTCTCCATGGGGCCCCAGTCAATATCGTTTCTGACAGAGGGGTACAATTTGTTTCCTTATTTTGGAGAGCTTTTTGTAAAAAGTTGGAGATTGATCTGTCCTTCTCCTCCGCCTTCCATCCCGAAACTAATGGCCAAACGGAAAGGACTAACCAATCCCTGGAACAATATTTAAGGTGTTTCATCTCTGACTGTCAATTCGATTGGGTCTCATTCCTTCCCCTTGCTGAATTTTCCCTGAATAACCGGGTCAGTAACTCGTCAGGGGTCTCCCCGTTTTTCTGTAATTTCGGGTTTAACCCAAGGTTCTCCTCCGTTTCCCCTGGTTGTTCCAATAATCCTGAGGTAGAGGATGTTCATCGGGATTTGTGCACAGTCTGGGCCCAGGTTCAGAAGAACCTAGAGGCGTCCCAGAGCGCATAAAAGATTCAGGCTGATAGTAGACGTTCTGCTAACCCCCTGTTTGTCGTCGGGGATTTGGTCTGGTTGTCGTCCAGGAACTTGCGCCTTAAGGTCCCGTCCAGGAAGTTTGCTCCCCGATTTATTGGACCTTATAAGATCATTGAAGTCCTCAACCCTGTATCCTTCCGTCTGAGCTGCCCCCATCCTTTCGCATACATGACGTCTTCCATGCCTCCCTCCTTAAACGCTGCTCCCCGTCCTGGTCCCCCTCGAGGAAACCTCCTGTTCCCGTTCTCACCCCTGAGGGGGTGGAATTCGAGGTGGCCAAGATTATGGACAGTAGGATGGTCCAGGGCTCCCTCCAGTACCTGGTCCATTGGAGAGGATACGGGCCGGAGGAGAGGACTTGGGTACCTGCCCGTGATGTTCACGCTGGGGTATTGATCAGGAGGTTACACCTTCTCTTCCCTACTAAACCGGGTCCTCTTAGTAAGGGTCCGGTGGCCCCTCATAAAAGGGGGAGTACTGTTAGGGATCTGCCAGGTACTACGTCTAGGTATACTCCTGGGATTAATCAATCCACACCTGAGGCCAGACCTGTTAGACTGACACCGTCTCCCACCAACCAGGGTGGCAGGCTCAGGAGTGGGAGAGCCTATCGCGGCCTGGTCAGTCGGAGTTAGCTCCGCCCCCTGTCCTTTATTACCTGCCGTGTTCTCTTCCTCAGTGCTTGTAATTCTTCTGGATTCCTGGCCCCACTGCTGCTTGCTCCAGCCTGCTTCTGCCGTGCTTCTGCCTTGCTGCAGTTCCGCTTAACCTGCTTCGCTTTGCCCCTGGCTTGCTTCCTTCTCCGTGCTCACGTTGGTATACTCCACTTCATCCTGGTCCTGACTACTCATTCCCCGCTCCGTTTCCTCGCGGCGTTCCATGGGCTACTGCCCCTTCCCTTGCGTGTTCCCTGTTTGTTCTCCCGTGCACTTAGACAGCGTAGGGACCGCCGCCCAGTTGTACCCCGTCGCCTAGGGCGGGTCGTTGCAAGTAGGCAGGGACAGGGCGGTGGGTAGATTAGGGCTCACTTTCCCTTCACCTCCTTCCTGCCATTACATAGGCAAGATATCATTTCGATTTGGTGTCTTTAGAATTTCTTATCTTTTCCTATACAGTTTGCAAATGACAAACATCTTGTAAGTTGCCCTTGAGTGCAGTTGCGCAGGAACAGTAAAGTAAATACTGATATAAGATGCAAGTCATTGGTATACTGCAAAAGTGCGGAGGTCCAAATTTTCAGATCTCAGACTTTACCGGATGCCGAGTAGGAGCTCGCCAGTTACAGCAGGGTATAATTAATATATGACGTGCCCGCCATGACAGTTTCTCTTTAATATGAAATCTGATCAGTAATTACAGAATTATAGCACACATCTGCGCTATCTATATCCTGTTATTAAAATGTCTGACACCATCTGATCAAAGTTAACTAGGACAAGCATTACATCTGTTCCAGCAGATCAAGTGCACAATGAGCTTTTTTTCCCTAATGTATATTAAAATTACACATTCCACAGTGGCCAAGGGACTGCACATGGCTACAAAACCAGAGATGTCATACAAACAGGAAATGTGCCTTTCTTTGAACTTCTCCTACTGAAGAGGCCTAGGGCGCTGAATTGAGAACAGCTGCTCTTTCAGTTTTGCTCAGTTCACCACACAAGTCATGCCCTCTTGAAATGCCCTTCCCCTCCCAATCCTCATCACCTCTGATGAAACACAATTCCGTGTGAATTCTGGCAGGTGAGGAAGTCCTGCAGAGCCGCTCAGTCTGTCTACATTAGGAAGGTTGGTCGGCTCGCCAGCTAGGGGATTTATGGCAATATGGTGGGTGATAATGTATGCAAAATTCACTGTTATTTCTCCCGTTTTCCTAAAATTTTCTGTATTGGTAGCAGTAATGTAAATCACTAGTACTTTATATACATATTACAGAAAGACATCAAATCTGCACAGTGCTTCCTAGTTCCAAAAGCACTAAGGTTTAAAATGGAAACAAAATAAAAAAGTTCAACCTATTATTTCCCTAATGTGTTGATCCAAAGTACTTTGCCTAGGGTATCATTTTTGGCAAACGCTAATTCGTCACTGGACAACAACTTCACTTAACAATTAAATATATTGTCCCATAACATAAGAGGGCAAGCTTCTTCCATTGATACCAGCCTGGTCAGAAGAAAACACCCTGTACTTCTCCGTATCTGGTATGTAAATGTCCGACTTCTTATGGCATTCCTGTAAGTTATCTGTCTTTTGCTGCAGTGTGTCAGGGTGCCAGGCGGAAATGATACCTGATGTAGGGCATCTTTCATTTGCATATTATGGGCCGACAGGCCAAAGTGGTTTGAAACCCAGACTGGAGCCAGTACCAGGTGTCCTTTTAAGTGTCCACTATCTATGAAACACACTGTATAAATAAATCTTTAGGAAATCAGAGACATATGGAGGAACAGTAAGGCCCCATTCACTTCTATGGGTGTCCTATTATGGCTTTGTACAAAATGGCCTAACTCCAAGGCATCAGAACCATAGGTACCCACCAATCACTAGGGAGCCTCACCGCTCCATCTTTCTCACCGCTTCCTCTTCCTGACCACCTTTTTATCCAAACTCCTCCTCATTGTGATTGTTCATTGAGGAGAAATGGGGACTTATCACCAATCCTGTGGATGCCATCCATCGGACAACCCCTTAAATACATTTGGCTGACATTAATAGAATATCTATGGCAACTTAGGGGTAACCACACACGTAGTGGATTTGTTGCAGATTTAATGCAGCATATCCGCAGATTTTTCGCAGTCTTACGTGGACAAATTCGGACATGCTACGTGCAGATTGTGCTGTGGATTTCACCCCTTCTACATTTAAAAGGGTGATCTGCAGTGAACATCCGAAACCAAATAAGCATGCTGGGGATTTAAAAATCTGCAGCATGCTCTGATTTCCATGTGGAAAATATTCAGCAGCATGTGAATGTGATTTTTTTAAATCTCATCCACTTGCCGGCAACAGTTTTTCATCCACAAATCCTATAAGATTCACATCGCGGCTCTCATAGGAATGAATTGAGAGATTGACTGCTGGTCCCCACAGCAGATCGAGAGTCACGTGACATACCGGCGGACCAGAACAAAGGCTGAAAAATACAAGGAGTTTTCTAACAACACTAATGTTTATGCCACCTCAATTACAACTGACTGGTCCAAATAAATTTTATGGGAGTGTTTCTTTGAGCTCCAACTATTGTAATGTACTAAAGAAAAATAATTTAAATGCTTTATTTCTACCATAATAAAGCAAAGCATGAGAATTATTTTTTTTCAAAATAATACTGTTAAAGTTTTTTTTTTTAAATACTCAACAGTTGTAAATGTTCTTTAGACCGATTGTGGGACATAAACAGTTAATCAGTTTTGTTTTTTTGAGAAGAATATAATTAGCAGACATCAATTAGAGCCCAATACAGCAGCATCTCGAAGTATTATCAATGCTATGCCTGGGACTCAAGCCACAAATACCAAAAAAATGGATGCAAAAATCCTACATAATTAAATTCTTTGTCGAACTGCCAATGGAATATGAAAAGATTTTAGTGTATTACAATAGCAGCATTCATTCAGTCAAAAAGTAGGTGTTCAAAAGAAAAAGCAAGCGCCTTCGTCTTACAAGGTTAAAAGATACAGCGCGGGTGGTGAGTGACAGATCTGATTGCACTGACACATACTGTCAAAAGACACACTATGTATTTATAAGGGGAAGGGAAAACACAATTCCTATACATTTTTTACTTTGATTTTAAATTTGACATTCTTGTCATATCCCGAGCAAATTTAGGACTCCTGGACTGTGGAGGCAGGTTATTAACCATAAGCAATATCAGCTGATTGTCGGGAATAAGAGTAGTTGATCACCAGGACAGCTTCAATTTAAGTAGGAGTTGTCCAGATTAGATGGTTTTTCATTTGGGCTATGCCTATGGACTAGCGTATGTGGACAGACATTTCTTCTGCAGATGTGTTCCTCAAAATTGCTACTTTGTTCTGAAAATATTAGAAAATATTTCTTTTTTACAAGCACAAAACACAACTTGAGGTATTTACACACCTTGCACACGACCGAGTTCGGGCTGTGAAAAACGGTCCGGGTGTCAGCTGCATTTCCCGGCCCAACTGTGGTACAGATGAACGGGACTCCCGGCATCATAGACATTTATGATGCTAGGATTCTCCCCGCGGAACTGCTGTTCTGTAATGTATCATTTTGTTCAGTCCGGGACAGCAATTCCGTGGGATGGCAGGGACTCCTAGCATCATAAATGTGTATGATGCCGGGAGGCCCGTTCATCTGTACCGCGGTCGGTCCGGGAAATGCGGCCGACACTCGGACCGTTTTTCATGGCCCGAACTCGGTCGTCTACAAGGGGAGTTAGGCCTCTTCCACACGGGATTTACACTTCTTCCTTGTTTTGGCTCCAAAATACTGACCAAAATACTGCCGTATGAAAACGGCCTTACAAGTAAAAGTACCATCCACATCTCAGAAAGCAGGATACCAATGCAATCCATATTAGATCTTGTTCACACAGTGCAAATTTTATGCAGATTTTGCATTTATTGTATATACCAAAACCAGGAACTGACCCTAAATAGAAGAAATATAGAAAGGAAGGCCTTTGGCTGGGTTCCCACATAGCGGAATTTCCACAACAGAATTCTGTTTGGTAAATCTGCAGCATTTCCAGTAGCAGCAAAGTGGATGAGATTTAAAGAAATCTACACGTTGCAGAAAAAATTTGCTGATAAAACGTTCATAAATTGACTTGCAGTGTGTTTTTTTTACTCTGTAGCATGTCAATTTAGAATTCAATTTGGAGGTAAAATCAGCAATAAATAGCAAATGTTGTGGTGGAAACGCTGTGATTCAGGCTCAAAAATCGCAAATTTGAAAGAATTTTTTTTTTGGGGTTTAAAGTAATTAAAAAATTCTATACTTACACCCCTGGCGTTGTCATAGCGACAGATACTTTTCTTCCTGACTGCTGTCCATGCAGCGCGGCCTCCTCGGATGATGTTTCATCCAATGTGACTGCTGCAGCAGTCCCATGGGCTGCAGCATCATCACAGTAGGCCGGGCTGCTTGGAGAACGTAGGGACGTGTTGCTATGGCAATGCCAGTAAGGAAAGTATGGCCTTTTTTTACCTCTGTTTTCTGCTGCGTTGATTCCAGACGAAAATCTGCATGACAATTTGGTGCGTTTTTTCGACTGGAATTCCCAGCGTGTTCTAGGTCGGATATGCTGCAGACATTTACGCAGCGTATCCAACCTGTGGGGACATACCCTTGAAGTTTCTCCTATTCTGGATCAAATTCTGGATTTGGCTTAAAAAAGCATGCAAAATCTGCATCAAATCTGCAGTGTGTGAACAAGGCATAAAGCTGGGTTCCCATGGGTTGGATACGCAGCGTAAAAATTACGCAGCGTATCTGACCTGGAACCTGCAGCACCTTCCGTTCGAAAATGGTGCAGTTTTTCGGACGGAGTTTCCACTTGGGAATGCGACACTTGAAAAAAACAAACAAACAAGATACTTACCCCCTCCCTCTTCCCTGTGTGGAGTCTGGCCTCCTACGATGATGATGCAGGCCATGATTGGCTGCAGCGGTCACATGGGATGAAACATCATCCCAGGAGGCCGGACTGCAGGAAGAAGGACATTGTGGTGCGATTTTTCGTACGGAAGGTGCAGTTTTTACGCAGCGCATCCATCCGGCCAGTGGGAACCCGGCCTTAGAGTTCCACCAAATGATTTCCATGACAAAAACATCACAAACTTATATAAACTCTTCTACATGTGATGTCTTTGCCTTTAGGATCCTTTTAAACTGTTTTAATCCCATCTCTTATAAAGTCTGACTGCACTTTATGCTTTCACAATGTTTAATGAGAGCGAAAAATTCTATAGATAAAAATAAAAATTGTCGGTTTGGTACCACGTGCCAATTTTTGTAGAATTAATTTCTCCACAAAGGACTAGTTTTTAACTTGCCCGTCTCATTTTATGTGAGAAGGGTATGTTCAGCTTGTGTGACAATTGTGTGGCACACCCTGTCTGCTGTATAATGAGCCAAGATTTTCATAGTAACACCAGAATTTAAGGAAGGAAAGGACGGGAAAAGGAAAACGTAGGCAAAGTGAAATTTTATTTTAAGGATAAATGCAAAAAATTGCATGAACTGGGGAGAGCATTGAATTCATACAGAGCTCTCTTGTAGATCAGAGTCTTTTGCTTGATTTTTTCAGTCACTTTGAAATGCAAGGTATTCTCAAAGAAAAAGACATATAATAAGCTATTTCAATGAATCTATTAATCTTTTCTATAAATTCTGTCTAGCCCTGGAGAAAATATCATCTTTTCCTATACAGCCCTTTTAATAACACTGGTTGTGGCCCATATTTTCCTTCATGGTTGCAATCTTAATTTTAGTCATGTATCTTGTCTTAATATTATACAAATTAGACAGCAATCTAGAATTGTTAGTCTTTTTTTTTTACATATAGTATTACTAGAAAATATAAGCTAACAGATCTATCACTAGATCCCATTAATTTTAATGAGTTTGAAACAGATGTTCATTTTGGCATCAGTTACAAATAGTTGGGTTTCTTTTGCATTCTGCAAAAACTCGGGTGCAAATAAGGCCTCAGGCAGCATTTTAGGGTCTGTATGAAATGTGCAAATCCTGGCAGTTCTGCAAAACGTAATTTACATCACCATAGGGTTTGGTTCAGGGGAGACTGGATTTTTACTCCTTGATACAGATCATAAAATGCAATAAGTTTGACTATGGCTAGACTGCGGTGCGAAATCTAAGGATTCACCCAGTTCTTTACCCTTAAACCCTGCAAGGAGGTATGGTCTTTCCCGCCAGAATCTCAGGTCGCGGTCCCCAGAATAGACACTGATTGGCGGGGGGTGCACTGTAAAAAAGAACTTAAAGCGAAGAGAGGAACGTAGCCGAAGGTCATCAAATATATAGCGGTCAGGAAGCAGAAAGCCGGAGGAAGAGATAAAAGTGTCGGGAGTCAGGCCAGGAGTTTTTGCCAGGAGTAGAGCCATAGGAACCAGGTGACAATCCGAAAGATCAGACAGAAACGCAATTCAGGAACAAGGCCGAGGTCAAGTACAGGATCAGGAACAGAGTGAAAATAGCGATAGGAAAAAATAGTAAAGGCTGCAGTCCCCAATAAATATGCCACCAGTACTGATGTCATCTAGGTGAGTTGGTTGCCTCAGCAACTTGACGCTGCTGGCCAGAACGGCTCCGCACCCCAGTGTTTCCAGCGCTAAGCCGATTGCGCCTTAGTGGATTCACTTGTCCAAAGAGAAACGTATCAGTATCTGCAGGCTGCGTAGAGGAGAAGGGCCGCCACCTGATCCAGCAGAGCCACGGCTCAAGACAGGAGCAAATGAGGAGGGGTCTGGCTGCTTATCAAGCAGACGCGACCGTCGGGTGGAGCTGTGACCATTCGAGGGAATGCACCATTGGAATCTGGCAAGTAAAAGAGGCCTTAATGCCCTATTACACCGGCCGATTTTGGCCGGTGCAGCGAGCACCGATCAACAAGACAGCTCATTGATCGGCGCTCGTTTGATCCTGTCAGAAGGAGCTATGAATGTGGCCGAGCTCTCGTTACTCCGATTGCTTATCCCCATATGTTATTATCATGTCGGGGAGATGTGCTGCCGACAACGATAATATTTTACGTTTTCAAAAGTTCAGCAGATGATCGAGCGTTTGCTCGTTCATCTTCTGATCGCTGCCCTTTTTACACAGGGCAATTATTATCGGCAACAAGCGTTCTATGAACGATCGTTTGCCCGATAATTTCCCAGTGTAAACCCCCCTTTAGACTGGGTTACAATTGTGTATTTATATGTTTTTGTAATTTATCTATTAAGAGTTTTTATCAGTTTGTGATGTTCTTGTCAGGGTGATCATTTGATGGGACTGTAAGGATTTTTTGTGCCACTGTACAGGTTCTGTGCACAAACAAAATACATTGTATACAATAAGGAAACAAATCTTTTATTTAACTTTTAAAGTACAACTATGTTAACTTATCCACTGTGATAATATTAGAAAGTATGTGCTGGTTCAAAATCCCTATAATAAGGCCCTGTTCACACTGAGTTTTTTTTACACGTTTTTTTGACGTGGAAACCGCGTCGGAAAATGCGCCAAAAAACTGCCGAAAATTCCTCCCATTGATTTTAATGGGAGGCAGATGCGTTTTTTTACCGCGAGCGGTAAAAACTGCTTGCTGTAAAAAGAAGCGATATGTCTTATCTTTGGGCGCCCATTGACATCAATCGGAGGCAGAAAAAGCGTATTTCGCGGAGTTTTTGCCCGTGGCACTCAATGTGCACGAGTGAAAAAACGCTGTGAAAATGCAGTGAAAAACGCGGCAAACGGCGTGCAAGAAGATGAAAATTTTCTGCCCGCAAAAATCTCAGTGTGAACTAAACGTCTTACAAACCACAACCAATATATAATATTTGTATTAAACTATGTAACATTTATTACTTTTGAAACTTTCTTCCAAAAACCCTCTCTATGCATTACTGATGACAAAACACGAATCTATTACAATCGTGATATCAGATGAATAGACATAAGGAACCTATCATATATCAAAGGAAGACACAAATAAGTAAAGTACACTGTGAGGTCAGAATCTATGTGCTTTCCGCATGAAGGATTTATTGTCTTGATGCCCCAGTCTTAAATTATCTGAGACTCCTGGTTCAGTCAAGTTTACAATGTCCATATCGCTATTGACTGTGAACCAGAGATTAACAAAAGTCATACATAATATAACCAAACCAGCAAACAATTCCACAATACCAAGAGGAGAAGTTATCATTGTGTAGACCCCCCCCCCTATTGCCGCTATATAGTCTATTAGAGTGTAATAGTGTTTCACAGGTTTCACTTGAGCCTGTTCAGCGATACCTCCAAAGGCATTAGCTAGACCCCATGCACACGATCGTCGTGTTCTTTACTGTCCGCAAATTCGGATCCGTAGTCATCCACAAGTCATCCGCATATCTGGCACACTGTCGGCAAATACGGTCCATAGTGCATCTGTATTTATGAAGCCACAAAATAGTGGAAGGCTGGAAATGATGTCACCAACATGTTCCAACCCCTTGAAATGGTCACATGATTGCTCAGGCTCCATTTTCTTGGGGAATTCCCTGCCGTTGCATAGCAACACTTTCGCAATTACGGACGGCTACAGATGCACATCCTTAGCCGTCCGCAATTTTCATTAATGCCCAGCTTTATTCACAGCACATCGTGATCTCTCTAAATCACGCTGTGACGTCACTTACTCCCTTCACTTCCTTCACCGGAGCGACGGGAGAATGACCAGACATTAGCTCCAGCCGTGCCAGAACATTTAACCTCCTAAGCAGCAGTTCTGGGCATAAATGAAGAGAAGTGTATGACGCTGGTTGGTCAGCGTCATACAATTTTCTTTACATCGCCCACTTGGTGAAATAAAAAAAACAAAACGCCCAGTTGGGTCTTTTACAAAAAATTTGCATAAATGTAAAAATGATCAGAACTTTGTCACTAATAAAGGTTTTTCAAAAACAAACAAACAAACAAACAAACAAACAAACAAACAAACAAACAAACAAACAAACAAACAAACAAACAAACAAACAGACAAACAAACAGTAGTTATCAGCATCAAAACATTTATTAGATTAGGTAGGAGAAAGAGAAGTATTAAACTGGTGACAGAGCCTCTTTAGGACCCGTCAATTGTTCAAGTGAGATAGCAAACTAATTTTAATTTGCTCAAATATAATTAATTATACAATGCAATACTAGCCTCTAGACCAAGCTCTTTTGAGGTAGGAATGGGAGTGGTGGTTCCCCGGGAGTGGAAATTTGTTAAAGAGGCTCTGCCACCACATTATAAGTGGCCTATCTTCTACATGATGTGATCGGCGCTGTAATGTAGATTACAGCAGTGTTTTTTATTTAGAAAAACGATCATTTTTGACGGAGTTATGACCTATATTAGCTTTATGCTAATGAGTTTCTTAATGGACAACTGGGCGTGTTTTACTTTTTGACCAAGTCGGCGTTGTACAGAGGAGTGTATGACGCTGACCAATCAGTGACCAATCAGCATCATACACTTCTCCTCATTCATCTACACAGCACGTAGCGATATAGCTATATTGCTATGTGCAGCCACATAAACACACTATAATATTACTGCAGTGTCCTGACCATGAATATACATTACCTCCAGCCAGGACGTGATGTATATTCAGAATTCTGTCACTTCTGTAGCGTCTGTGTGAGACTACAGCACAGCACAGTGAGATCTCGCTGTAAATGACAGTTTACAGCGTAATCTAGCGAGACTACGCCTGCTATGCTGTAACTCACAGAGAAGTGTCAGGATTCTGAATAGACATCCCGTCCTGGCTGGAGGTAATGTCTATTCATTTTTTTTTTTTTATTTCCAACTATACACAACACCCTGCAAACCATTCGTATTGTAAGTTCTTCTTTTTCTTGTTTCCTTCTGGCACATATCGCTGATGGATCGCGCGCTGGTGTTCATGACATCCTGATCAGATGTCCATGTCCGAGGGGGGAGTGGCCCTGGCCTCTTCAGACCGCTGTCTAGACTCGGAGTAGGATATGTGGGGGGCGTGGTTAGTCCGCGCTGCCCCACATCCTCTCTGATGACGAGGACCGGAAGTGGGGCAGCGCCATCTTGGTACCCCGCACCAGACGCCGTTTTTCGTCATTTGATTCTGCCTCCTCCTCTTCTTATATTACAAACACCTGAACTATGCTCCATATATAGGTAGATTTTAGCAGCTTGACCCTAACCCCGGACGAAGGCAGTTGCCGAAACGCGCGTCGGGTCCAGACATCCTCATCATGTCCACTGGTATGTTATACAGCTTTCACTGACTTTCTTGCCTGGTATTGGCCTGGTACCTCTCTGTGCGTCCATGCACATTGCTGTATGTTACCTGTAGCACTGATCCTGTAATACACACTATGGCGTATATTAGACCATCATACATATACAGATAATCACTATAATCAGGTATCTGCACATAATTATTGCCACATATATACTCTTATAGAGGCAACCCAGGCAGTACATACATGCATTTTATCCCTCGCTGACCTTCTTCTTGCCATCATTTATTAGGCTTCATTAGCCTTAGGTCTGCATAGGCACGTACACTGTCCTCTCTTGCTGTATCAACAAATAAACAAGCTTGTATAGATTTATGTCACATCTACATCTAGTGCATGATTGTTGTCGATGTCTTTTTATTGAGTGACTCATTCCCTGTTCCAGTTTTAACCTTTGTCATGGTTTCATGTTAATAAAATTTTGTATTTTTTGCTATCAATTTGTTGTGCTTCAGTCGATCATTTTTCTTTGTTGGTTTCATCTATTGTTGATCGATGCACCAAGGTTATCTTGGTCATTATCTGGGACGCAAACACAGCAGATTTCATATTGTTCAGCAACGTTGCTTCATATTGAACATTACTCTGTGTCTGTGCCCCTTTTTTCGGTGGTATTGTATTTGTAAATGTCTATTCATTGTCAGGACACTTGATTAACATTAATGTGTGTGTATGTGGCTGCACATCATGTTCTAGTAAGAACACGATGCTGCTGTGTAAATGAATGGGGAGAAGTGTATGACGCTGATTGGTCAATGATTGGTCAGCTTCATACACTTCTCTCCACAACGCCCACTCGGTCAAAAAGTAAAACACGCCCAGTTGGTCATTAAGAAACGCATTAACATAAAGCTAAAATAGGTCTCCGTCAAAAATGATCGTTTTTCTAAATAAAAAAACACTGCTGTGATCTACATTACAGCGCTGATCACATAATGTACAAGATAGGCCATTTATAATGTGGTGACAGAGCCTCTTTAAGTTGCTCCATGGTTATAGGATTGGAAAAAAATCCTGATGTATGGAAAGGGCTTGTACAAAGAGGACAACTACTTTAACGTGGGGGGAGTTACGAGCATTAGCTGTTGAACAAAAGAGTGTTTGGCCAGCAGCCCAATAAGGTGCATGGCCACCTTAAGGGTCCTATCACATGGCCTGACCAGGGCTGTGTAAACGAGTGCCGATCAATGAGACAACTCTTTGATCGGCACTCATTTGCTATTATTAATAATGCGTAGGGATGAGCGCTCGTTACTCCGATCGCTCATCCCCATACATTTCTATCATGCCGGAAGCACTGCAGACAATGATAATATTTTAGGCTGCGTAAACAATACAATCAGCCAATGAACGAGCGTTTGCTCATACATCGTCTGATGGTTGCCCTGTTTACACAGGGCAATTATAGGGAACGAGCGTTTTGTAAACGCTCGTTTGCCTGATAATTGGCCGGTGATGCCTGTAATCTGCAACCATACAAAATGGATGAAGCACAATATAACATTGGTGTTAGGTCATACATATATTGCTCCTATTGTTTAGGGTAAGACTGCAGGTACTATTAAGTCTAAATGATTGCAAAATAAGTTTGTCTTTACGATCTCTTTGCTCTCTTCTGCCCAAAACTTCTCAATCCCATCAAAATGAACTCTTAAGAGATGCTTAACAGAGCAGCCTTTGTGAGTGGGGTTTGTCTATGTTAGAGTAGCCTGGATGTTTTTCCTAAAACACAATAGACGTCAAAGGGAGAACTAAAAAAAAGAAAAGATTAGCTCTCTCACATCCAAACAAGAAAAACAAAGAGAATCTCCATCCAGGACTCTGCATTTTTTGCCGTCTGTGTAATGAAACGGGCTCAGAAAATAAGTATTTTATATGGCTAGGATTCACGACAGAGCTCAGAAGAATTTGGCAGAGTTTGATGCCAGGATTTCAAAAGTCTTTCCACATTTCTAGCAAAGATCTAAGGAACAAGAAGTTCAAATCCTTTTGGACCCTCCTTGACATTATAAAAAGATTGCAAAAATGTGCTTGTCCCCGGGACTCACATAGCTAAGCAAAGTTTGTACAGAATCAATAGTGGGAGTTTTTTTTCCTATTGACAGCAAAGAGACTGACATTAAAAAGGAATTAAACCAGATGTAAAAACAAATTGATCTGTTACAAAATTGTTATCAGACATATTCTACACAACAATTTTACATTGCAAATGGCCTTCACACATCTGCTAGCAGCAGTACGGATATGCTCAAACTTACTGGTAGTGTTGGAGCAAGATGCCACACAACAACCGCATCATGAAAACCAGGTATTATATCGTGTTTTTCTTAAAGAGGCTCTGTCACCAGATTATAAGTGCCCTATCTCCTACATAATCTGATTGGCGCTGTAATGTAGATAACAGCAGTGGTTTTTATTTTGAAAAACGATCATTTTGAAGCAAGTTATGAACAATTTTAGATTTAGTTTCTTAATGCCCAACTGGGCGTGTTTTTACTTTTGACCAAGTGGGTGTTGTAAAGAAGTGTGTGACGCTGACCAATCAGTGACCAATCAGTGTCCTGCACTTCTCATTGTTCCAGCCCAGCTTCTTTCACTGCACAATCTCACTGTGCTGTGGATCATGCTGGGCTGGAACAATGAGAAGTGTATGACGCTGATTGGTCACTGATTGGTCAGCGTCACACACTTCTTTACAACACCCACTTGGTCAAAAGTAAAAACACGCCCAGTTGGGCATTAAGAAACTAAATCTAAAATTGCTCATAACTTGCTCAAAAATGATCGTTTTTCAAAATAAAAAGCACTGCTGTTATCTACATTCCAGCCCCGATCAGATTATGTAGAAGATAGGGCACTTATAATCTGGTGACAGAGCCTCTTTAAAGAAGCTTGAATCGGGGTGGTCAAAACGAGTCATAGACTGCAATATATTAAAATAGCTTTCCGTCTCTCTCTTCCAGTGGAGATAAAAGAGGCCAATGCGAGCTGAAGAGGCACAGTGCTCTGCCAGTCTGTCTGGTGGGGGGGTCACAACACATGCACAACCACAGATGACAGCATGTCCCATGCCTCTATAATATGTCAGAAGTGGTTTAAAACTGGGTTTACACAAATCTAACATATATGTGATATTTGCTCTCCCTGGTGTAGTGAAAACTGTTTGCTACCTGGAAACTGTCAACAAGTAGGCTAGCTGCTGGTGATTATAGCTTGCTTGAATGCCAAGGACCCCTGGCTCATTAACACAGTAATACTTGATGTTTCAGTTGATTGAATATAGATGCCTAATAGCTGCCAATCAAATGCCCACCTTTCATTTACAATCAATAGACCATTATGCAATCAAAGCACTAAACAGAGGATCCGAGAGAAAAGCAACTCTATATGCCCTCATGTGAAATCAAATAGAGTCTATGTGAATAAGGCTTGGACTTTTACTAAGTGTATGATCTGCATGGGGGAAGAATGTCTCCCATTTTATCTATATTCATAGACCTTGTTGTAAAGCAAGACTTTTCTATTGTGATATCAGACCAAACATGGGCCAATGGGTGGGTGGGTGAGTAAGTGATGGGGAGTTCTTAAGTATGGGAAGTCTCCCAGAACATAAAACACATGGAAAGCACATAACTAAATACAGATAGTAAAATGAAATCTTTAGTTATAAATATTAAGTCCCATTCGACACACAAATTAGTTATTAACGCAAAATTAAGGTGAAAGTGTCCCAAATAAAATTAGATTTATGATAAATTACAGATTGGCAGCATCATCTACATCATATGTGATCTAGTGCAATTGAAAAGACTTATTTACTGTTAACAAGAGAGCAAAGAAAAGTTTAGTTTGAGTACTTGGATATTGTAGAAATCATAAAAAGAACCTTATTGGGGTAGCAAGAAATACATCATTTATATTAGAAACAGTCCCATCTGTGACACAGGCCTTTGAATTTAATGAGAAATAAAAGGATCAATGAAAACCACATTTCAAAAATCTATGAAGATTTTTTTGGATAAAAAGTTTCTGAGAATCAAGTTCTGAAAGATCTTACAAAAATTTAATTTATCTTAAAGTGAGACAACACCTTTCAGTATGGAGCTACAGCTTATTTTGCCAGGGGACTCCTCGTCCAGCCAGGCCACAGAAGGAGAATCGCTAATCCAGAGAGGTTCTCCGGTCTGGCTTACAGTGGGGTCATGAGACAACCCCTACAAGTTTACAATATGGATGGGCAGACATAATACTATCATCAATACTTTCCCTATTACAAAACCTATATACGTCTCATATACATGTATACACAAGAAAAAATTCTCATTCAGACATATGTTAGTCCAAAAATATAAATTTTATTGTTCCACAGATGGAATACCCTCCCAAAGATGCCCATACAAAAAACATACAAAATTAAAACATACTTAAAATCAAACAAAATCCGAGATAATCAATTCACCAACATAGCCTATATGTTGTAGTGATGCATAGTAACAGCAGGTAAATAGCAATACCAGGTAGGAGTATAGAATCTACAAACTGGTGCAGAATTATATAGTATCAGCCTCCCCACTATCTAAGTGCAAGTCTATCACCGTTGTTATACTAATTACCATACATAATTATAAGGCATAATTGCATGGTTGCATATCATTTACCTGAGGCTAACATGATGGCTGTTGACGGTCTCAGAGAAAACACCTCGACGCGCATTTCGCACCCTTCGTCCCTATTACACCAGCCTTTCCCACAGGATATATAGACACAAGTCCTCATAAGCAGGGTCCTCTTTCCTTCTGTACTAGTGTGTCATTTTTTACTTTTTACGGAATGAATACTGTAGTCGACTACGGTATTGCTTCTGTCAAAACGACAGAACTCTTGCACAACTGAGACAAACGGAAACCATTTTCACTGGATCCGTCACCATTGAAATCAATGGTGATGCAAATGGAAACCAATGGTTTCCGTTTGTTTCAGTGAGGGTTCCGTTCTGACGGGAAGCTGCGACATAAAGCCAGAACAGAGCCCTGACGCATATGTGAACAAAGTCTTATCCAGATTTTCTAAGCAACATGTCAATGAGGAGCTTTTCAATATTTTAGTAAAACGTACAACATAGAAAACAATACATTTTTCTCCTTATTAAAGTAAAGCTCCATACTTGGTTGCCATTGACTATACAGTCAGCAGGTGTAAAAAGTAGCATCTTTAGAATATACCTTCATTAACTTTCTGTCTATTTTAACTTATTTTTGCATCTTTATTTTTCCACTGTGCAAGCTCGCTACTGTTGACAGATCTTATGACTTGAATGTGTATGTAAAAGACAGCCAGGATCAGTAAGACACAAATAACTGTTGCTCATTAACAGACAAATATATAAATATAACAAATATAAAACAGACCAACCAAATATAAGGTGTCAAATGACAGAAAGATAATTTTTCCTAAACCAAAGGCTGCACGTACATAGAGAAATGCTACCAAAAAAAGAAAAAGTGTGCAAAAACATGTCATAAAAAGATATAAGTTTATTGTAGTAAAAAATTAATATAATAAAAGACACGGGATTAAAAAAATAAGACAAATGACTACAGCACAATAAAGAACAACATCTAGAGTTATACAGACGTAAACAACAAATGGTAAAGGGTAACAGACACGATGGAAGTAAATGGTCTGAAGAAATGCATAAATGGGAAGGCAACATGCAAATGGTAAAACACAATGCAATACAATACTGTGATCTAGGAAGAAAAGTGCCGAGTGCTACAATAGAGCCAACCCATGATAATCTGCACCTTGCATGGGGTCTACGCCAAGGCGTGTTTCGGTGGTAGCCGCCTTCTTCTACCCCCAGAAGGCTTGCACCAAAATGCACGTTGGTATAACAGAGGTATTCTGCCTTGCAAAAGTATTTACCTCCTCGGTTATTCCTGTTTTGTTGAATTACAAATGAATTATCTGGAATGAAATGTTTTTTGGGGGATTTGTAACATTAAATTTACACATGTCCACCACTTTGAAGGTGCCAAATATTTTTTACTATGACACAAACAAAATTAAGACAAAAAACACAGAACTTTAATGGGAATAAGTATTTACCCCTGAAAGTCAATACTTTGTGGAGCACCTTGTGCTGCAATTGCAGATGCAATTCTCTTGGGATTTGTCTCTTTTGGCTTATCACATCCAGACCCTGGAATTTCTGCCCATTCTTCCAAGCAAACTTGCTCCAACTCCTTCACATGAGATGGGTTGCATTGGCGATGGGTTGGCACCACACATAGCGTTTCCCATAATGAGCAAAAAAAAATTGCAATCTCATCTGACCATAGAATCTTCTTCCATGTGTTTGGGGAGTTTGCCACATCCTGTTTTACAAAATTAAGACATGTTTTCTTATGTTTTTATGTAAGCAATGGTTTTTTTTCTGGCCACTCTTCCATAAAGGCGGAGTGTACGGCTTAGGGTATGTTCACACGCTTAACCAAAAACATCTGAAAATATGGAGCTGTTTTCAAGGGAAAACAGCTCCTGATTTTCAGCCATTTCTTTAGCAACTCGCATTTTTCGCTGCGTTTTTTCCGAACGTTTTTGGAGCTGTTTTTCTATAGAGTCAATGAAAACGGCTCCAAAACGGTTCAAGAAGTGACATGCACTTCTTTTTCGCAGTCGTTTTTTAAGCGGCCGTGTGAACATACCCTTATAGCTGACATCATGTGACTGATCATGTGACACTTTGTACACAGTGGGATCTTCTTTAAAGAGGCTCTGTCACCAGTTTAATACTTCTCTATCTCCTACCTAACCTAATAAACTCTTTGATGCTGATACCTATTGTGTTGGTTTTTTTTTTTTAACTTTTCTTTTTGACAAAGTTCTGATCAGTTTTAGATTTCTGCTAATTTTTTCTAAATGCCGAACTGGGCGTTTTTGATTTTATTTAACCAGGTGAGCATTGTAAAGAAAAGTGTATGTCACTGACCAATCAGCGTCATACACTTCTCTTCATTCATGCCCAGCTTTATTTCACAGCACAGCGTTATCTCGCGAGATCACTCTGTGGTGTGACTTCCTCCCACAGGTCCTTCACCGGAGCGACGGGAGAATGACCAGACATTGCCTCCAGCCGTGCCAGGACTGCTGCTGAGGAGGATAATCGTCCTGGCACGGCTGCTCCGGTGAAGGAACTGCGGGAGTAATTCACGTCACGCTGTGCTGTGAATAAAGCTGGGCATGAATGAAGAGAAGTGTATGACACTGATTGGTCAGCGTCATACACTTTTCTTTACAACGCCCACTTGGTTAAACGGAAAAAAACGCCCAGTTGGGCATTTTGAAAAAATTACCATAAATCTAAAAATGATCAGAACTTTGTCAATAATACATTTTATAAAACAAAAAACAAACAGTAGTTATCAGCATCAAAGCGTTTATTAGATTAGGTAGGAGATAGAGAAGTATTAAACTGGTGACTGGCCTCTTTAACTAATTATGTGATTTCTGAAGTTAAGTGATTTGACCAGACCTTATTTAGGGTTTTTTATAGCAAAGGCGATGAATACATAGTCACTCATAACTTTTCAGTTTTTAGTTTATTTTGTTTTTTGTTCTTTTAAACAAGGTAATTTTTTTTTTCATTCCACTGTAACAATTTGCACTATTTTGTCATGCCCATTACATAAAATCTAATTTAAAATCCATTTTAATTCCAGGTTGAAGTGCAGCAAAACAGAAAAAACACCAAAGAGGGTGTACTTTCACAAGGCACTGTAAATACAGATCCTCATGGAGGAACTACGCGGCAGCACATGGATAGGTCTTTACAATGCCTACAGGTAATATGTATTATGGGGACTCAGTGTGCCCCTGTACAAGGTCCACACTTGTATCCATTAGTTATTTAAGTGTTAAGGAACAGGGCTACAGAAATATTACGATATTCATGAATCAAGTAAACTGACAGTCCATTTACAAAGTACATTCAACAAAGTACACATAATATAAATGAAACATCTAGAAAATAGCCTTCAGCAGCACCCGTGCAAAATTGTCTCCAGGCATCACCGTTTTCCAGAAATTAAAGTCCCATACATGTATAGGCACTGCTTGATAAAGGCCAATTTATGGCCGAAACGTTGCCTTTTTTTGAATTTGCATTTTTTATTAAATAAAGACGAGGATTATTGTACAATTTGGTGCAGTGGCTATACATGTTTTGGATAAATGAAACATCTGTCAACAAGAGATTGTTGACTGTTTCCATGTAGCAACAGTTTTTTTCCTATACTAAACAAAGTAAAACCAAACAGAAAAAAACAACAACTGATTATATAGTCAATGTTGATCAAAGGTGGCGCTTCAAGAAAATAAGTAAATCCAAAACGAAAAACATACACGTGGCACTTTTACATTGTGTTTTTGTATTTAGTCTTTGTTTTTATTTCTATAATCCCACGTAGTAGCATTTTTAGCATTGTCAGACTTGATTTATCCCAAAAATGTTCAATAGTGAAAAGTGGAACATAAGAAGAGGACATGGTAAGACAGACATGCCCTTACAAAAAAAGCAAACAAAACGGTGCTCTTATTTATTTTTACAGTGCAAAGGCTTCACCAGGAGCTGCTGATGTTATTTTTTTAACATGAAGGAGACCACAGAGGTGAAGTCCCGACCCCTTCCAAAACTACTAACAGCCTTACATGAAAGGCTGCTTCTAAAAGAGACGACTGATTGTCCTACACACTTTAGTCCTCCTCCAAGTCTTTATTGGCTACTACCTCAAAGCACCCTGGGAGTCTGTATTTATTCAGCTACTTCCTTCCCAGTCTGTTTATGTGATTCAGCTGCAGCATTAACCGCTTTGCTGCCATGTATGAAAACTTTCCTCTTATTCATCTTATGAGAATACAAATCTTAGGGTAAAAATAAGTGAAAAGAAAAAAAAAATAAAATTTCAATAAATATTTGCAACCTTTTTTGATCACGTCACTATATTTCATGATTTAAAATTGTATAATTTACTTTGTTAACATTGTAAGGCAAAGCAATTATTTGTCTCCTCTTACAATACCATACAAATGTATCAGTTCAGGGGGAATTCACATAAACATTTTGGAAAATAAAGCAACTAACTATATATTGTCATCAATGAAGTGATTTTTGAAGTGCAGCAGAACAGCTAAAACTCCTACTGTTTGCCTAAGTCCAGGTTCTCACACGTAGCGTAAATATTTCGGATTTTCCGCAACGGATTTCATTGCAGAAAATCTGCAGCATGATACAGTAGCAGCTGAGTGGATGACATTTGAACGAATCTCATCCACACGCTGCATAAGTGATAAGCGGAAAAAAAAGATTATAGTTACCCAGATTTGTCTGCTTCTTCGTCCAGCCCGGCCTACAGGGATGACGTTTCATCCCATGTGACTGCTGCAACCAATCACAGGCTGCAGCGCTCACATGGGATGAAACGTCATCGCAGAAGGCGGGATTGGAGGACGGCACAGGGACCCGTCGCCATGGCTACTGGTAAGTATGAAACATATTTTTTTCTGTGCAGTTTTCCACAACGGACATTCCAGATAAAAAACTTCACCACAAATTGGTGCGGTTTTTCGGCAGAAATTTCCTGCGGCGCCCAGGGTGGATACGCTGTGTGCTTTTATGCAGCGTATCCGCCCTGTGTGAACATGCCCTAAGAGCGAGTTTGTCAGGTATCTTATACTTCCCCATCTGTGGGTAGAATATGATAGAGGGAGACATGCTGAATTTGTGGATATATTGTTTTTTAGGATTTGATTTAGTATTTACATGTAAAAATCTGTTTACGTGCTGCCAGGACTCAAACATAAAGCTCCTTCACACTTGTGTATGAAAATACAGATGAAATACGGATGCGCAATACTAATAGTTTTTTTTACACTTTGTTCCATTGTTGTTTCCGCATTCTACTGTTTTTTTGTTCCATGTTTTGTTCTGAGCTTTTCATCCGCATTGGTTCAGTTTTTTTATTCATTTTATTTTTGCTGTTTTTGTAATAATGCTGAAATTTGGGTGCAAAATAAAGTAACAAATATGCACATGTAAGTAATGGAAAAATGGAACATGCATTTTTAAAGGGGTTGTCTTATGAAATGTAGTGCGAATTGTAATTATTCCTTATACAAAACTAATTTTACCAATTAGAAGTGTTTTAAAAAAAATGTTTCAATCCAGAGATATACCAATTAATACCAGGGTATGGGGGCCCCTTGCTATTTCTACTGTATAACTTTGGCCATTCGCTGCAGGACATGCGTGCGCAAGAAAACCGACTGTGCGGTGGGATCTACAGCAGCGCATTGATCTACAAAGTGTTCTCTGCCCCTCACTCGTACTCGGTTTTCTCACAGCTTCTTAGCGAGAAATCTGACCATGCGCAGGGCACATGCAAGACATTATGGGGCTAGTAGTAAACAGCCAGTCTAGTAACATCATGTGGCTTCCTCTTAATCCCTCCTAGTGTCTCCCGTTTGGCGCTGCACGGATGGGGAAGTAGATAAATGAAAGATAAAAAAAAAAGGTATCTATTATGCACGTTATAGATTTCAATCGGTTGCTATGAAAATTTTTACCACTTTAGGAGCTTTTGGGACCAAAGAGTGTCGTGGGGAAACCCTTTTAAATTCAATCCATTGACTTCTTTGGACTAAAAACGGTACCAATACGAATCATTTGCAACATGCTGCATATTGAAAAAAACGGCATGAGAATAAAATCATTTAAATGTATTGGCACTGGTTTTTCAATGAAAATAAAAGGATTACTGCGGATCCAAAATACGGAAGTGTGATTGAGCCCATTGGCTGTAAATTTTGCCCCCCTCCCCCAGCACAAAGTGATTGACAGTTTTCCTTGTATTTGAACACAGGGAGAGCTGTCAATCAGTCTGTATGAACGGGTGGAATCAGGACACACAGGCTTTCTCTATATTTGGGGAAAAGCTGTAATACCAGATACTGCCTATGGACAAGAGTGGCACTGTTTCTAAAAGAAAAAAAAGGAGACCCAACCCTAATCAGCAAGCTATGAACTGTTTTTTTTTTCTTCATTTTAGTTTTTTCAGTAGTCTATAACTTGTTTGACTAGAGTCTGTATTATATAAGAATTGCTGATGGGCTGGTAGATAAAATCCGGGGAAAAGAAACTCCCATTGGTTGTACTAAGTTTCTTCCAGCAAGCTGTAGTCTGTTGTTTACAGTAGCCTATAGTCTGCTAATGGGACAAACACTACAGACTGCCATAATATCTGTAGCTTGCTGACAGGTTGGAGGATCTGCAGCTTCCCTGCTATCTTAAGGCCCAATTACACCGGCTAATTTTTGCCTGTGCGGCGCGCGCCGATCAACGAGACAGCTAGTTAGTCAGCGCTCGTTTGCTCCTGTCACATGGAGCTATGGATAGGGATCAGTGATCGTTATTTCGATCGCTCGTCCTCATACATTATTATCATGTCGGCAGGACGTCTCCCTGTTTACACAGGGAGATGCGCTGCCGACAACAATAATCTTTTACTTTTTAAGACTATACGATCAGCAGATGATCAAGCTTGTTCATCTGCTGATCGTTCCCCTGTTTACGCAGGGCAATTATCAGCAACGAGCGTTCTATGAATAATCTTTTGTCCGATAATTGCCCAGTGTAAAACCCCCTTTACTTCCCTCCTAAGCTTTGGGTATTTTCATGACCCGTCGTCTATAAAGTGACAGCCACTATTTCTGGCATTTTTTGGGCACCTAAATCGGTTGTTGCTCAAGATGGCACATGGGTAATGTTTCCATTTTTACTTGAAGCTGACACGCAGTTTTACTTTGACATAGGTATAGGCCTAGAATATGCTCTAGGATAGAGGCAGGCCTTAGTAGATATGGCATCATCCAGGTGAAAAGTATACGTCAAGCTCACACTGAGGCAGCTGGACATCCGTTTTTATTTTAGCAGCTGGAAATCCAGATGGTTCACTAACAAATTGTCAGCCAATGCATCTGCTTTGTGTCAGATCCCAAAATAATGAATTAATGGGGAGGGGGCTTAGTGTCCCAAACTCTGTACATAGGGCTGAACCAAGCTTATGGAAGCAACTGGTATCACTCAGAGATAATTCCTTGGAATCCGGCTTTGTTACATTGCTGGCAGTGCAGGTAATCCCTTCATTATGTCACAAGAGCATTTAGTCCCTTTAAAGGGGTATTCCCACCAAGAATTAATGCGCAAACAACATTGACATGTTTAACCACTTCGCTGCCAGCCTACGTGAAGTCGAACTTTACTAAAGAGTAAAAATACAGAGGAAAGCAGGAATGTAGAAATGGGATTTTTCACATTCATCTCTAGATTTTGATATTCTCTGGTGCCCAGTAGGATACATTGGTTGGTCTATTCTTTGCATGGTGCAGTTTCTGCCTATTCTTGGATTGTTCTGATATAGTGTCTGAAAATATCAACAGTTGGTCCGTCAAGTTTGTTTGATAATTGGATTTAGTCAACTGAATGCATACAAACTTATTTTTCAATTTTGTAAACAAAGTTACCAAACAGTAATTTTTTATTACCAAACAGATGCTATACATTATTTCTATCCACATGTATGTATGTATTATCTATAAAAAATATAGCATTAGGTATGCTTAAAAAAGGCTACTAAATACTATTTTCATGGTCAAGGATTGAGTCTAAAGGCCCTTTTACACGTTCATAGAACGCTCGTTGCCGATAATTGCCCTGGGCAGCGATCAGCAGATGAACGAGCAAACTCGTTAATCTGCTGATTGTATAGTTTTAAAAAAGTTAAATATTATCGTTGGCAGGACATCTCCCGTGATGTGCTGCCGACATGATAATAATGTATGGGGAGTGATGGGAGTAACGAGCGCTCGTCCCCATACTAGCTCTTTGTGACAGGAGCAAACGAGCGCCAATCAACAAACTGTCTCATTGATCGGTGCTCCTTGCACCGGCCAAAATTGGCCAGTGTAAGAGGACCTTTAATCTAGGAAAATGATGCAATTCGGTATTCAACCCGGCTAAGAACTTTGCTCCATTCACTAAAGAATAGACTGTGTTTTTTCTTTTGTTCTCACTTTTATATTTATGCATCATATTCTAAACAGTTTAAAAGGACCTGTCACCAGGACTGAACACTTTAGATTAGATCTAGTCCATCTTTTTCACCAATTAGGGGTTATTGTTATTAGGGCACTGAAGAGATGCTCTGATTTAAAGAGTATCTGTCACTAGTTTAGTAATGCCCTATCTCCTAGCTAATCTAATAGGCGCTGTCACACTGATAATGCTAGTGAAAATTGTGTAACAAAACATTGATTATTTTAAAAGTTATGAGCTTTTTTCTAAATATGTAAATAAGCCTTTATTAGACAAGTGGGAGGTAACAGCAGCGATTGTCCTGAGGTTGAGCCTCCTCACAGCCTCTGACGCTGTCCTATCAGCATGAAGCTGCTTCACACAGTGTGAGAGACTGAGGCTGGAGGGAAGGGGGATCAATTCAAACAGCCATATATCGGGCTGTGGACCACCTAGAACAGAGGAGATTCTACGTTTTTATATGACACCAGGATCGCAGTTCTATCTGTGACGCAGATATCACCAGTGGAAAACACAGTCGGGAATGGAAGCTGTATGCTGATTGGGCAGCGTCATACAAAAAACATTATACCGCCCAGAGTGAAAAGAAAGAATTACCTCCTATTTGGCTATTATAGCCAAATTAGCATATTTAGAAAATGCTCATAACTTTTCAAATAAATAAACGTTTTTTAAAACAAATCACAATGTAGTTATCAGCATCATAGCGCCTATTAGATTAGTTAGGAGATAGGAAATTGATAAACTGGTGACAGAGTCTCTTTCAAGAGGACCTGTCACTAGGTCCTACAAAGTGAATTAGTAATCTTACCTAACAGTCGCTGTGTCTGTTCCTAGTACAGGACAAACACTGCTGGACTCACAGACACAGCGAATGTTAGGTAAGCTTACTAACTCACTTTGTAGGACCTAGTGACAGGTCCTCTTTGAGGGGATTCCACCTTTTTAAATTCATCTTAACATCTTAACTTGTCAAAGTTTTGATTAGGACTGGGGAATCCCAAGTGATGACATCAGGGCACCCCAGTGACATCAGTTATGACATCATCAAAGTTTAAAAAAAAGAAAGAAGATGATTGGTTAAATTCATTCAGCTGCCTGGCTTCTATGTAAGTGACAGATGCAAAAGCTTTCAAAAAGTAAAAATGTACCAGTTATGTCCTGCTGTTGTAGCAGGTTAAAAGGAATGTAACTGAAGCTCCCATCTAATATTCAAGTTTTGTCCCTTATTATAACTACATGGATAGCTGCATCTTGTCCCACATTTAGCATTTTACTGCTAACAAACGCAGCCACATCTGCATTTTAAAAGTCATATTTACTCTGAGATTTACCTTAAAAGATATGAGAGTACCCCTGTTGCTTGAGGAAGAAAGTTCAATATCCAGCTCTGAAAATTTTTATTTACTGTAAGAGCAGTGAAGTAGTACACAAGAACTGGTTTTAGCAAAATTGGATTTTTTTTTAGATGCTTATATACTTTACAAAATAACATAATATAGGGGTGCATGCTGGTCATAAAATTAAGGTGTTCATATTCCATAGGGAGCCTCATTGCAGCTCCTATTATAATGAATTGAATATAAATGCACACTACAGAGGCTCTATAGTGAATATGGAAACCAATGTGACAGAGCGGACACTGGCCAGTCCATGTTGTGATATCTACAGTATAGAGAACAGCAGAACAGGGTAATAAACTATATAAAGAAACAGTTAAGATAAGTCTTGTGTTACATTATATAGACATCTTAATGATAGATTGTTCTGCTTGTAACGCTACCCATACACATTAGATCAATGTTAGTGGATCCCGACAATAATCTAATAAAAAGGGGCCTCTCAACTGTTGCCTAACAGCAGATGCCTGGAGTGAAGGAGAATCAGGCATGTTGGATTTCAACATTCTGTTCTGCAAGGATATAAACCACTGCCAGAAGTATCTGGTACCATTTTATCTTCCTCTTACCTATTGAATAAATATACACATTTTGCTAAGCTAATGATCATTGGCTGTGTAAATAGGGCAACGATCAGCCGACAAACAACTTCATTTGTCAGCTGATCGATCTTTTATGCGACGCAAAAATGGTACCTTGTCGGCAGCACAACTGCCTGTGTAAACGTATGGGGATGAACGATTGTATTGACGATTGTTTGTTCCCATAAATCATGATTATTGCTCTGTTAAAATGGAGCAATCGAGCGCCAATAAACATTCTGTATTGTGGATCTGCTCATGTAAAAGGGTTCTTTTAAGACTGGGAGCTGCTTTGTTATAATCTATATTTATTGTGTCACCATTCTGTTGTTGCAATAGCTTTTTTTTATTGTGTTGCACAAGAAAAGAGGAGTAGAAAATAATGCACATTGCCAAGTCCTATTAGAAGCATTAATCTTCCTACTCTTTGATCTTTTCCATTCAAGATTATACTAGAGGACAGCTCTAAAATTCTGCAAAATGATTTACACTCTTAAAACCATATTTCTGTAAATTTTTCAGTAGACTAAAAATTAAACTGAAAGTTTGAACTTAATAAAAGTTCCAGAAACGATACAGTCGCATAGCCTATATACAAAGATAAGCAGTTGGATAGAATAGTTACACAAATTGTTGACATTTCTTTTAATACTTACCATGAATTCTAATTAAGCTGCCATTTAAATTAACATCCTGTTAGGCTCTTGCCAACTAGCAAACATTCTTAGTGCTTATAATACTCAACGTTAACGCTCTATATGACTGGCCTATTATTAAAGCACTGCAAGGGATCCTTCTGACAAGAGCTTTTGCTAACATGACCAGGAACTTTCCAGTGTTTCTCTCTACATCCAATATAACCTAAGCATTGGTCACTCACCCAAAAGCCTGGGGTTCATTATTAAAAGGGAAGATAAGGCTGGGTTCACACAGAGTTTTTTGCAGGAGGAAAATCTGGCTCAAAATTCCGTTTGGAATTTTGAGGCAGATTTTCCTCTGCCTGCACGCCGATTTTCGTGGCGTTTTTCATGATGTTTTTCGCCCGTGGACATTGAGTGCCGCAGGCATAAAACGCAGCGAAATACGATTTCAATGCCACCCATTGATGTCAATGGGAGGTCAGAGGCATAAACGCCCGAAGATAGGGCATGTCCCTTATTTTTCCCGCGAGCCGTTTTTTCCGTTCGCGGAAAAAAACACACCTCCATCTCCCATTGAAATCAATGGGAGGCATTTTCGGCCGTTTTCCCCCTAAGGCTCAGATAAAGTTCACACTTGCGTTGTATAATCCGTTACTCTGATCCGTTTCTAGATCAGAATAAGATGAAAACTGGTATCAAATTAACGGATGCAAACGGATTACAATCTGTTTGTATCTGTTTTAGGCTTTGTTCACATCTGCGCTAGGGTCCCGTTTCGACGTTCCGTCTGAGCTTTCTGTCGGAACGGCACCCTGACTGACACAAACGGAAACCAGAGGTTAAAGGTTAAAAATAACCCATATGTTAGACATTCTCATTTGAACGGAGAAAAATGTCCTCTGTTCTTCACTTTTAACTCCATCAAAAAAACATGCGAGCCGATGCAATCAATTAAAGAATCCAATTGATTTCAATGGGATTTTTATTTGGTTTTATCCATTATTCTGATCCAAAAAAACAGATCAGAGTAACGGATTATACAACGCAAGTGTGAATTTAGCTTTAGGGCTAAATCTGGGCCCTTACACCTCTTACTAGTTAGAGAAAATCTAATAATAATAGAGTGCTTATCCACAATGATCTCTCCAGTACAAACCCAGAGAACAGAGTGTCATCTGACAACTGCTTTATTCCCCATCCCCTTAAAGTAACCACTGGATCATCATCATGGGTGGCCACTAAACCACTGGATCCCCAAAGAAAGCCACTAAACCAAGGAAATCAAAGTTTACAGGTTCTTATTTATTTTAAAGTGCCAATAATTCTAGGGTGCTGTATATAGAAAATACAGAAGGGTTAAATACATGACACAAGACAATAAAAACAACAAGTACAATAAACATGAGCTTGCTGAGTGACAGACTGATACAGTAGGAGTAAAGGCCCTGCCCGCAAGGATTTACAACCTACAATGTAATGAGACAGAAGGTTAGGGCTGAAGCTGTTCATAAGGTAGAGGTGGAAGGGTTTATGTAGGTTGTAAACTGTTGTAAAGATTTTGGTTTTCATGTTGCTTTTGAAGTTCTGGATAGAGTGCCTGATGTATTGGGGTAACGAGTTCCAAAGTTAGGGTGATGCTTGGGAGAAATCTTGAAAGCGATGATGTGAGGAGCAGACAAGAGAAGATTAGGACATATTGTGGACTGCCTTGTATGTCATGGTTAGTATTTTTTGATGAATTCATTGGCAGTAGAGAAACAAGGGGTGAGGTAGATTAACAAGACAATAGAGTTGAGGATGAATTGGTGGGGTGCAAGAGTGTTAGATGGGAGGCCACAAACATATTAAAGAAACATACAAGCATTTTTATTGACTCAGGGTTAAGGAAAGAGCGGATTCGAGAAATGTTTTTGAGGTAGAGGCTGCAGGAGGTGGTAGGGGCTTGGATATATGGTCTGAAAGACAGGGCGGAATCAAAGGTTATCACAAGACAGCGAATTTATGAAACTGAGAAGTGTCGAGCCATTAACGGTGATTAATATTTGTGTTAAGGGGGTTGAGTGAGACGGGAGAAAGATTTTACATTCAGTTTGCTCCTCGTTGAGTTTTAGGAAGCGGGAGGAAAAGTAGGAGCAGATAGCTGATACACACTCTGGGACTCAGGATAACAGAGAAGAACCATCAGAGCCAGGGAGGTAAATTTGCTTGTTGTCGGCATAAAAATGGTATTGAAAGTCATGGGATTTTATGAGCTGTTCTAGGCCAATGGTATAGATGGAAGAAAGTTGGGTCCTAGGGCAAAGCATTGAGGGACACAAACAGAGAGAAGGTGAGAAGAGGACGTGATGAGCAAGTGGGATACCAGAAACAGCATTGATACGCGGCCGAACAATAAAGACAAATGAAAAAAAAGTTTAAATTATAATAGAGCAATGGACCGCTACTGCTTTATTATGTTTATGTGTATTTTACGTAAAAATGCGCATAACCATATGATGAGTGATGTCTAAAACTACGCTACAACTAAATTGTGAAAAATACATTGATGGCTAGCCGTGAAATCTTATATATATATATATATATATATATATATATATAAGATTTCACAGCTAGCCATCAATGTATTTTATATATATATAGTTTTAAAATATGCTATCAACTAAGGTCTTAGCAGAATTATAGAAATGCGGACATCACATTTGCATACTCTTTGGTAGATTGTAGAATATTCTTTCCTACAATGATTAAAGTATATGGAAGAACAATTTCACCATTAATCATTTTCTTTGTTAAACAAAAAAGAGAAATAAATCCCTTTATTAGAAACTATAAACATTCTGTGAACAAGAACATCAAAGAAAGACGAATTGCTGCAGGAGTCGTCCACACGCTCCTTCCATTAAACATAAAAAACAGTTGCAGCAAATATAATGTAAGCATTATAATCCCTCTGCAGTAAGAAATTCCAAAGTCTGCACTTTCCGAGACAAAAGTGTTACAAGAACAAAGGACTTGTTGAATAGATGATATACTGGTAGCCAGTGATGAGATAATTGCCAGGAATTCATTCTTTTACGTTGACCAAACCTTTCTATAGTAAGATGAAGATGTAAAGGCTGCACCTATAAAGGTGATCTCACATGACTGAAAGAACCACAGAGGACTGCGGCCTAGAGATAAGGCTTCGCTAATAAGCACAGTAGGGTCATGGATGAAAGTGTTAGATTAACAAAATGACACTTGGCGTGAAAGCATATGAAAACATTTTTCCCACTTTCATCATGTACAAAAAAAAATTAGTATGAACACTGCACCTTTTGGAATCAAAACTTTTGTGTAAAAGGAAAATAAATTATACTTACATACATTATAGATACATATATTATACATACATAATATATAATAGATGAGCAAAAAACCCAAAACTTAGTACCACTATATATGCACAGTAGGGCATACTTATTAATACTGGTGCACCGCAGAGTCGAAGAGTTGTATACAAGTATGTAATTTGAATGCAGAGTGTGTTGTATCCCTCATCACAGTGCACAAAAAAATGGCGCTATTGTAATTGGGTCTCGCCACTTACAAATTAAACGCTGCACCCGTTTTCCTTACACTTTGCAAGTGTCAGAAAAAATGGTACAGGACTTGATAAATAAGGTGTTCAAATTGAACTCCACTATTATCTATATAGGTGTGCCAGAAAACTGCCCCGATTCCATTAATAAATATGCCCTAGTGAGCTTTTGCTCACCCTGTGGTAATTGCAATAGGCTGTCCAAGCGCCGGTCAACGTAAAATTTTAGAAATACAGTATTTCTTGAGTACTTCTTCAGAAGTGCAGTAAATTCTTGAGTCCCCCTCAAGTTTTTCCCCATTGCGGCCGCTTGATGGTCACAGTAACCTGTGATTTTAATGTGACGTTAAGCATCCAAAAGTCCTAGCCTAAAAGTTCATGGAAAATGGTAATACACAAAGGAAGCCATAGAAAACTAAAATTTCCTGTGGCTTCTCGATCAGCCCGTCAACAGGCACCAGCTTGGTTATGTCAGCCTATAGCTTCATCGTCAGACTACAGACTGTTGTAGATGATAATGTTGCTTCAGTAGAATTCCTCAACATGTCTGTTAAGCTTATAATTAGATTGAAGCAGCATAGCAGAGAATTGCTCTTGATCCTGTAATATACTGAACAAATTCAGGTTCAACAAACTTAAACCTAAACTTTAATGTTACAAAACACATCACAAGAGAAATTCTTTGTCAAATGTAATCCTGATGCAGTCATTGCTCAATTCTTTTTAGATTTGGTTTGGATGTGAGCAGCTGGGTCATATCATAAGCACCTGGTAGTTATCTGGGAATAGTGCGTGGACTCTTTTGCCAGACACTCAAAAGTAAAGAAAGAAAACATGTGTGCAGATGGCTTTGAGTTTCCAAAATGGCTGTATTCCGTGCTCGTCTCAAGCCATGTGAAACAATCAGGCTCATCTCTGCATACAACTACTGACACCTTTTTCTTTTCCCTTAAGAAGGCAAAGCAAACAAGTATTTCAAAAATCTCTCCACCTCTATGATCTTTCTGTGAAATCTTTTGTTGTTGGATTGATCTATTCCCCAGCACTCAGATAAACGTATTTGCTTTATCTAGGTTCTGAAGTGCTTAAAAAGCTGTCATTAATCAAACAGATGAATGGAAGAAGCGTTGAAATGAAGGTTCCTGCAGAAGAGTGACACATAGTTGTGCTCAGAACAGATAGAAAGTAGTAAAACAGGATTTCATCTCCCTGATACACATCTGTTTCAGTCCTTTGCTTCCACGCGTATGTGCCGCATTACTCTCCGTACTGTGGAAGACCAGTCTGTTAGCAAAAGGGTTAACGCTATGTGGAACAATGCCAGAAATTTAGAACTAATGCCAAAACCCACATCTTGTGCGGCCGGCAGTCTCCAAACATTACTAACACGTATGAGAAATATTATCACTTCCCAGGCAAAGGGGCATCACTCAGAAGAACTTAAGCGCAACAAGTCATCTCATTTACGGCACAAGACTCTATTCACACTACCCTCATGGTTTCGGTTTTTAACGGAACCATGACTGGTATGATGGATTCATTTTCTAATGAATCCCTTTGACTTATAATGGGGTCTGTCAGGTTTACATTACTGTTTTTGAATTGCTCTGAAGACTCTGCTACTCTTGTAGAGTCAAAAAACACCAGAAACCCTGATGGAAAGTGTGAACACTGACCATGCACACGACCGTATTTTCATCAGTAATTACGGACAGTAAATACTGACAGTAATTACGGACCCATTCATTTCTATTGGCCACGGACACATTTCAGTATTTTTACTGTTGGGTGTCCGTGCTGAAAAAATGATAAAGCCTGTCCTATTCTTGTCAGTAATTACGGCAAGGACTCTCCCATAGAAGTATATGGGAGCTTCCGTGAATACGGACGGCTACGGATGTGCATCCGTACACCGTCCGTATTTATGGAAGCGTTGCTATGCAACATGTTGATGACATCGTTTGCAACCGTCCTCTTTTGTTACGGATTTGTATATACGGATGAAATACGCATCGTATTTATGGACACCCTTCCGTATGTACAGATGAAATACGGATGCCTACGGATCCATATTTATGGACAGTATTTCAGGATAGATCAAAATACGGTCGTGTGCATGGGGCCTAAGTAGTACACAAACTATGTTATCTACTATAAACCTGGAGGCATTATTTTGAAAAGTTTGTGAAGAAAGTTACTTTGTTTTTTACTCGAAAACCTGGCTCATAACAAATGTTAAAGACAGTATATGTACCAAAGCTAAACTGACCAAAAACTACCAAAATCACCGGGAATCAATCAACTTTTTGGAACAAATAATGACTAACAGGCAAGTATGATTAAGAAAAAAACTCTTTCAAAGTGAAACATTATGAAGCCACTATAGTCCATGACTAAGTTCCTTACAAATAGAATTGAAGGGTTGCTCAGATTCCATTTCAGTAGAGTGATTGATTCATGGAAAGTAACAAGTTATTGAAGTTATAGAGCAATTTATTCTTCAAATTCATATGGCACACGTTTAAGTCAATAACTTACCCGCTTAAACCCAGTTCTGTGACTGGGAATATTTGAAGACTTCTGCTTGGCAATCCAGTCTTCAATGCCCTTTCGAGCAAAGCAAGCATTTACTGCAAAGCTGTCACCTACAGAAAAAGGCATAGTAAATGTGAGTTTACAAACAAAGCGAACACAGCATACTATTCCAACTATCAGATCCAATTTTGGAACATCCAACACTGGCTCTGTAATGACTCTAATAAAATCTGCATGCAATTATTGGTATACTGCAATTACTGTCATGCACATGATAAACCACATCGAATACTAGAAAAACAACTACAGATCCCTACAGACCATCACATTACAGAATGATGGTTGTCTTTAACGTGACCCCCCGAGTACACGCTATTGCTCTGCCATCAAGAATGACCTCAATCAAGACTTATTGTAAACAAACCTATTAAAAATTAAGTTACAAACGTCTTTCAATTGACAGAAGTACTTTGACCATATCAGTGATCTAAGACATTCCAGGGAATTAGACTAGATCACAGGAAGCTAGCATTTCAAAGATCGACTTAAAGTATTGGTAAAGCCTAGTTTACAGGGTCACTGACACATGAAGGGATTAAACAAGGACTGGTCACAGATCAAACACACTTAGGTAGACACAAGTCCATCATCAGAAGATTCACATCCTAGATCACCAGTCCTGAAGTTTGGTAATAAAGCAATGAGACTAAATCAAACCATCCCAGCTTCCCTATAACAGTAAATAAGGAAACAAATAATATTGGATTAAAGTCCAAATTGCAGTACACACAGAATGTCTATCTGCTTATGTAACACAAGTGCATTATCATTAACTTTTTGGAAACTTTTAATGGGAAATGTAATGGAAATATTGGAAATATGTGATGGATCTCTAGCAACTTTATACTGAGACATAGAAAGTCTGACATGAAACTTATAGATAATAAATGCTTCAAGCGTGGGATGGCGTTCTGTGAGTGGATCCTTAGAAAATAGGAAGGATATAAGTTATGATCACATTTTAGTACATACAGATTATATAGTAACTTTTTAAAAGCAAGTTTTAACAAAAAAGTGTACCTTTAGGTATAACATGATTCCCAAAAATTGGTAACCCATCAAATGTATCACATAGAAAAACCTCATAAGAGCTCCTCAATAAATACCATCAAGGCTCTACAACTTATCCCCTACAACTGATAAATGTTAACTGCAAATAGAAGTTATAGAAATTGTCACATAGGGAGTCACCACTTTTGAAGCAATGAATCAATACCCTCTAGTAATGACCTATAGATAATTAGTGTCCCTTATGACAAATGATGGATAATACCATGATAGACTACAGTGCAAGTGATACACATGGGTATAGCAATTAACCTAAATAGTTCAAGAACTACTCAAACATATCTGTACAATGTATATCAAATAGTGTCTCAGACATTGAAGTTGTAACATGAATTACTAGATCAATAGACAGATTCTAACAATCTAGGTCTTGAGTTGTGAAGGACTAAAAACTTTTTATCCCTTGCTACAAAAACTTCCAAACAAGTTCTTCATACTACTTCATGCACAAGTGAAATGACTGCCTGCTTACTTCTGTCCCGACTGATGGAGCACAGGAACTTTCCATCTAGGAAATTATACATTGGGGCTCATGACTGGCATAAAATAGCATATGTTAACTGAAAAATGGGCACCCATAAATGGGACATTTTTACAACCAAATTTTGCCATTTGGGACACCTACCAAAAGCTCCTATTTTGGTTTGACTTTCTGGTGTTAGAAGGGGATGTGATTACACAGTCACTAGAAGTTCTTTATGCAGAACATACAAAAATGACAAGCCACCACAACAACAAAAAAAAGCATAGCGAGTGATGTCATCTGGAAGTGTTGTGTGACATTTTTAGCAAAACAAGTATAGACCCACAACAAAAAAGACAGATTTACACCATGATCCGAGTCATATGGCAATTTGATATATGATCCCACAATATAAACATCAGGATACATTGTATCAATCACAACAGTTACATCTAACAACTTCAAAATCTGTAAACAGAAAGGAGAACAACAAAACAAACAAGACAGACCAGGACGAACAGGCAGTAAAGCTAGTAAATCTGTCGGGGGATTTAATTTCCTACCTTCAGGGCTCTCTCGGGGTTTGCAAACTGCAGCTGCCAGTCAGGAAAAGCAACATGAAGTATAGAAAAGAAACAAAAAGACATGATTAGAGATGACTGACTGCAAGACAAGAGTTTCTTTATACAATGTATCAATAAAGCCCATCACTTACCATGTTTGGAATAAAGTTTCCCCATCTCTCAGCAGGAGACCCCCAGATCCTGGACATCAGATGCACATTACAATCCAGTGCTGGTAAAATCCATGTGATTTCAGCAAGAACTACCAATCCACCACTGCAGATTATTATAGAAAGCTTCCCCCCCAAATCCAGAAACTAGGAGCAGCTGAGACCCCTAGAAGCAGTGACACCTCATGCTATCCTGTTAGAAAAGCTGCAGCTTATTCTGCCAGGCACACACACAGCCTACACAGAGTAAGGAGGAGTTAGGGGCTGGGAGTGGGGGATGAAAGGGGAGAGCAGAAGAGGAGGAGGTGGTGGGAGAGGGGAGGGGATAGGAGTAAGGGTCGACAAAAACAAGTGCGAGGAATGAGTGTCAGAACTGAGGGGAGAATTGGGGAGTGTGAAGTCATTAGTAAGTGATGTTTGTAAATAAAGCTTTAGGTAATTGACTTTAAGAGACACTTAGGAAATGTTTGATTATGGACTATATAATGCTAGAGAGGTAAAGAAAACAGACTGCCCCCATGATCGCCTGGTTAAAAGAAACAAATAAATATACAACTAGTTAAAAATGGTTCTATATTGTTCTAAACAGTGACAGCGCATTTGATCTTTCTTCTTAGAGGATCCATGACAAGGGGATAGTTAGTGGCCCTTTACAGGAAGCCTTCACAGACAAGGTGGTAGTCGAGGGTCTCCATAGTGGAAGCATCTGCAGGGGAAGTGCTGGCTTTCCTGCAGCAGCAAGGCTAAGAATAACATAGCACCTACTAAAAACAATTATTAGGTCAACATGCCCTAGTACGGAGGATTGTCCAATTCTGGCCATACACTTTAGATAAATAATTGACCGACAATCTGGATGTGTATGGGGCAATTGTCTTCAACATCTTCCATGGCAGTGGCTTCGCCCCAACATGGCAGTAAACATATATTGGGGGGAGATAGTTGTGGAATAAACAAGCGTTTGATTACGTAATAGAAGACTCGGTGGTCGGCCAATCACCTGCTAGGCAAATTTTTCATTTTGCTTATCTTTTATTGCTATTTCATCTCTGAAACCACTGAAACATATAGGGCACGTTCAGACGTGGCAGAATTTTTCCTCTGCAAATGTTGCTGCACATTCGCGGCAATTACACACCGAATCTGCACCAACATTTGCATATTTGACAGGTAATTCAGATGTTGCGGATATCACAGCGGACTTGCCGCAGAGGATGAAATCTGCAGTGAAATTCTGCTGCTTCTCCGCAATAAAACGTGCATGCTGTGGAGTGAAAAGTCTGCACCGCAGCCTAAATTCCGCACTGTTATTTTCTGCAACGTCTGAACTAAGTTTCCTAAAAATGTATAGAAACCAATGTAAAAAACGGCTGCTACAGATTTCCACTGCAGACTGTCCGCAGCGTAATTCAACAGCAATTCCGCTTCGTCTTAGGGCTGATTCTGACGACTGTGAATTGCGTCCGTGCAGGCTGCGTAGTTTTAACGCGGCACGCATGGACCAATAGAAGTCTATGGGCCAGTACAGACAGTCCGTGCTTTTTGTGCAGCGTTTGTCCGCTGCGTAAAAAGCGCGGCACGTTCAATATCTCTGCGTATTTCGCGCATCACGCACCCATTGAAGTCAATGGGTGTGTGAAAACCACGCAGATCGCACGGAAGCAATCCTGTTTTGCGCAACAGCTGTCAAAAGGATGAATGTAAACAGAAAAGCACCACGTGCTTTTCTGTTTACAAACATCCGAATGGCGTGTCATAATGATGGCGGCTGCACGAAAAGCACGCAGCCGCGCATCATATGATGCTGCCTCACGGAGCAGGTAAGTGGCTTTTGCGCAGGCAAAACGCCGCGTGTTTTGTGTGCGCAAAAACGACACGGTCGTCTGAATCAGCCCTTACACACATACCTACACATACAGATACTGTATGAACATGGACATATGAATGATACATGCTTCTTAAGCTCAGGACAACTTTCTGTTACATGTGTGTCTTTATTATGAATACCTATAACTAGAGATACAGTTATTGCAAAGAAAAAAAAAACATTCTTAAAAAATCCTGACATTGTTTTTAACTCTCTCTTGCACCAAAGTGTCAATACTGTCCCATCTGAACGGTGCCTTGGCTGCACATTGTGTAAATAAAAATGTCAGTGCATTCTAAATGACAAATTCCTTTGTTATATATTAAAGCGACTTGAGGGGTTCATGCTCCCTCCCCCATAAGAGATGCACCCCATCTCATCCACTCCTCTTCCTGCCCCCTCTGGATGAGTCTTTGAACAGAATATTTTTCTTTTCCAGCAGCTTTTTCCGCACAGAAACACAATGGGGCCTTTGACAGCAAGACTGTGGGACATCAGCTTTGATGTTGGGATCTAATAAGTTGTGTATGTCTGCATCTAAAAACAATGCTCGCAGGCGATCAACCCAAGGAGGGAGAGCAGGAATAGAGAGGGAACTGTTAAACTGCATTCAGTTGTGTAAACTGTGGCTAACACACGGCAGGGACAAAATAAAAAAAAACTTCCTTTGATGCCGTAGATTAGACCTACAACGAAGAGAATAAAAAGAGAGCTAATAATATGCCTAAATGATGGATTTAAATGAGTGCTAAGACATATGATATATTTATTTTGTATCAGAGAAAGATTTCATGCCGTCTCTGAAGCTAGTCATAAATATTATAGTAAAGCTGAACCCAATGATTTTAGCGAGATCAGTTAAAATCGTGTGTATGGGCGCAGCTTGACAGATCCCGAAGAGAGAAGGATTGAGCATGTTGGATTTCGACATGTCTGATCCTTTGTTCCGGAGTGAGATAAGTCACTGTTGATCTGAGAATGCATGTTTATAGGGGAGTCGGGAGAGAAAGTGGTAAGCGGATGGCTATCTAATGTGCATGGCCGGCATAGAGACTAGATTCAGCTTTGGTGAGTTAAAGGTGAACCCTTGCTTACATATTAGGGAATCAGGCTTCGTTCACATCTGCGTCAGGGCTCCGTTCATTGGTTCCGTCTGACCTTTCCATCAGGGGAACCCATGAACGGAACCCTAACTGAAACAATCGGAAACCATAGGTTTCACTTTACATCACCATTAATTTCAATGGTGACAGATCCGGTGTAAAAGGTTTCCGTTTGTCACCATTGTTTAAGGGTTCCTTTGTTTTGACGGAATCAATACTGTAGTCGACTGCGCTTTTCATTCTGTCAAAACGACGGAACTCTTACACAACGGGGACAAACGGAAACCATTTGCACAGGATCTGTCACCATCAAAATCAATGGTGATGCAAACGGAAACCTATGGATTCCGTTTGCTTTAGTCAGGGTTCCGTTCATGGGTTCCCCTAATGGAAAGCTCCGACGGAACCCATGAACGGAGTCCTGACGCAGATGTGAACGAAGCCTTACGTTTATAGCAATTTTCTCATGTATGTCAGTTCTAAGAATTGCTTCCTTTATGAACAGGATTGACCTAACATTAGAACAGGGGAATTGTTTCAGGGAAATCAAATTCTTATGTTATGCTCTGTAAATCCATCTACCTATGGTGCAGGAGACACAGGCGTAATACAAATTACATCTACAAATGGTTTGTAGGGAATTTATTTTTCCATACAGTACATTAAATCATTCCTTCGATTGGCATACATAGAACAGAGGGGGTCCTGTAGCAAAAATCTGTTGTTAATTCGTCCCATTATATTCTACTATCATAGGACTGGACAGCCCGGTAAAGTACAATAGAATATCAGAACAAGGACAGAGTCCCAAATCGCTGTATAATAAAGTGAACCGACTCACCTCAAAATCTACTTATTAGGAGTCAACGTAGGCTGTATGAAGGATCCTAATGATTACAAGATTGAACACGTTAGTTAATAAGATGTTTACTGTATATGAAGCTTTTTTACAATCTGATTTTGGACCGCATTGAATTTTCTGATCTGAATGACAATCAGCATTTAACATTGAAATTTATGACTGGACCTTAAGGCCCTATTACACGGACCAATGAACGCTCGTTCCTAATCATTGTCCTGTGTAAACAGGGTAACGATCAGCCGATGAACGAACAAACGCTCGTTCCATAGCTGATCGTATGGTTTATGCAACATTACATAATGTAATGTAAACAGGGAGACGTGATGCGGACATGATAGAAATGTATGGGGATAAACAATCGCAGTAACGATCGCTCGTTCCCATTCATAAACAATGAAAGGAGTCAATGAGCGCCGATCAACACACACACACACACACACACACGGCCAGCCTTAGGGGTGTCCGATCTGTGCCATTGCACAGGGCGCATCACTCCAGCAGGTGGAAGGGGGCGCTGCTCTAGCTCCCTTCCCCTGCTTGTGTTTCAGAAGCGCCCAGGCCCGGGGACTCAACAGTTGCCTTTCCGCCCGGGCACTTCTTCTCTCAGTGGCGTCGCTGTAGCAGATGTAGCGGCTGGTAGTGACGACACCGGACATGCCGCCCGCCTGGACAAGCAACCGCTGTGACTGTTACAGCGGTAGCGACGTCACATTCAATAGTATCTGCGTCCTTAGGACGCAGATACTATTGAACACTATAGGTATCTCCCTGCTCTGCTATCTACTGGGCCAGTGGCTCCCAACCGGGGTGCCCCGGCACCCTGTGGTGCCGTGAGAACCCTCCAGAGATGCCGTGCCACTTCTCTGAAACACGGCCGTGCTTTCTCTCCTACTCCTCACAGCGCAAAGTGCATGTGAGGAGGAGATATTTTGCAGCCCCCCTTGAAGATAGCACCCACACCTCCGTAGATGGCACCCCCCACGCCACTGTAGCTCCCTGAAGGAGCGGAATCTCCCTGTGGCCGGGGATTCCGCTCCTGGACGTAGCGCTTGATGTCTCTGTCCATTTGTGGACAGTGACGTCGGGGGCTTCTCCTGGAGCCGAATCACCGGCCACTGCACTGGCAACGCCGTGGACGGGGATTCAGCTTCAGGAGTTGCCCCAGATGTCAATGTCCATATATGGACAGAGACATGAAGCGCTCCATCCAGGAGCGGAATTCCCGGCCACAGGGGAATTCCGCTTCTTCAGGGTGCTACAGTGGCGCTATCTACAGGAAGGGGGGGGGGGGGCACTATCCACAAGGGGGCTGTGTGGCACTACCTACAAGGGTGCTGTGTAGCACTACCTACAAGAGGGCTTTGTGGCACCACCTACAAGGGGGCTGTGTGGCACCACCTACAAGGGGGCTGTGTGGCACTACCTACAAGGGGGCTGTGTGGCACCACCTACAAGGGGGCTGTGTAGCACCACCTACAAGGGGGCTGTGTGGCACTACCTACAAGGGGCTGTGTGGCACTGCCTTCAGGGGGCTGTGAGTGGCGTGTTGATGATCATTTTAGTAAGAGTAGCGGGTCATTTTACTGTGGTCTTTAAGTAGTTTCCACCTCTGACCTCCAATTCAAATTAATAGGAGGGAGAAAATACCTGCGGCGCTCATTTGGAGTGCTTTTTTGCCTGCATCTTTTGCATTAGCTTCAACGGCTTAAAAAAACGCAAAAAAAAGTCCAATAACGCTGTCAATTCAAAATCTGCCTCAAAATTCCTTACAATAAAAACGCTGTGTGAACATATCCTAAGGGAGTAGTGCCTGTTTTTAGCCGTTTTCTGTCTTTCTCTAAATAATTTTTGGTAGGGGTGCCCTGAGGATTTTTTTTTTCAGTGGTGCCTCTGGTCTGAAAAGGTTGGGAAACTCTGTACTATGCTACAGACCTATCAGACGCAGCGACAGGATCCATGCGCAGGCCGGCGTGGTGACATTACTGGATCACGCCGGCCTACGCAAGGATTATACTGTGTGGGGCACTAAAGCGGCATTATACTGTGTGGGGGCACTATATAGGGCATTATACTGTGGGGGGCATTATACTTTTTTATGGGGCATTTTTTTTATGATGGTCATGGGGTATCGTAAGATAATTTCCCACGTGGCGCCATTTATCCTAAGGCCGGCCCGGCATACACACACACACATTAGATCATATTCAGACAAACGTATCTTACGTCCGTGTGCTGTCCGTTGAAAAAACTGACTGCACACGGACCAATGCAAATCAATGGGGCTATTCACACATGTGTAATTTTTTTACGCAGCTTTTGTCCGTTGCATGAAACTTACTGCATATCCTAATTTTGTATGTTTTTGCGGACCGCATCGCCCATTGACGTAATATGGGTGCGTGAAAAAAACGACATCTGTGTGCTGCCGTGTTTCACACACCAGTTGCTAAAGAAATGCTGAGAAAAAAAAAACAGGAAGTACTGAAACGCGGACGTAAAAAGCTAACGCCACACAGAAAGCACACTGATGCCACACGGAGCTGAAATGCATGAAATAAGGTTTTTTTGCAGACGCAAAATGAACACACTCATCTGAATAAGGCCTAAGGCTGTATTCAAACGTTTTGTTCAGGTTTTTTTATGCACACCAAAACCAGGTGTAGATCACTCCTGCTTTTGGCTTAAAAAACTGCATAAAAAGCCTGAACAAAACCTGCACGTGTGAATACACCCTTGCATCTAGACTGCGCTACAATAAAGCAGTGGGAGACTTGACGTTTTCTGCATCAGAATGCAACTCACCAGAGCAATCTCTATACATTAGGACAGAATCAGTATAAAATATATAATGCAATGTATTTATAGAGATGTTAAACTTTTTATGTAGATGTGTTCTATATGGAAACCATAAAATGTTGCTTATTTATTATTATGCAGTCATACGTCACTAGGGACCACTCCGTTCATGCAGCACTGGTAGTCTTCATGTAGCTATTGTGACCCTATGAGCCTAATGGCACATTCAGACGTGGCGGAATTGCTGTTGAATTCTCCAGCGGCCGTTTTTTACATTTCTTTCTATACATTTTTTGGAAACTTAGTTCAGACGTTGCAGAAAATAACTGTCCGAAAATCAGGCTGCGGTGCAGAATTTCCCCTCCGCAGCATGCTCATTATGTTGCGGAGAAGCAGCGGAATTTCACTGCGGATTTCAGCCTTTGCAATGCAAAAACTGAAATCTGTGGCAAGTCCGCTGTGATATCTGCAACGTCTGAATTACCTGTCAAATATGCAAATGTTGGTGCAGATTCGTTGCATAATTGCCCCAAATCTGCACCAACATTTTCAGCAGAAAAATTCTGCCACGTCTGAACATGGCCTAAGTGGCCACCGCATACTAACCACTGTGACTTTGTCTAACCTCTCTAAGGCCTTATTCACACGGACGTGTCCGTTTTGCGTGCGCAAAAAACGCCTCGTTTTGCGAGCGCAAAAGGTCTGTGTGTCATCAGCATATGGTGCGTGGCTGCGTTATTTTCGTGCAGCCGGCATCATGATGACACTCTGGTTTTCTGTTTACAAACAGAAAAGCACGTGGTGCTTTTCTGTTTTCATTCATTTCTTTTACTGCTGTTGCGCAAATCACGCGCGGCACCCGGAAGTGCTTCCGTGTGCCGAGCGCGATTTGCACACACCCATTGACTTCAATGGGTGCGTGCAGCGCGAAACACGGGCAAATATAGGACATGTCATGAGTTTCACGCAGCGCACATACGCTGCGTGAAATTCACTGACAGTCTGAACGACCCCATTCACTAACATAGGTCCGTGCGACGAGCGTGATTTCCACGCGCGTAGCACGGACGTATTCAGTGGCGGATTATCATATGGGCGATTCGGGCGGCCGCCCGGGGCCCGAGGCTCGCAGGGGGCCCATGGCAGCCCGAACCGCACATCGACATGTAAACCTATTCAGCGCGCTAGCGCTGCTAACTTCCGAAGATGGGGAGGAGCAGGGAATTGGCCGGAATCCAGGGGTAGGACACGCCTCCCTGACAGTGCGGGCGCCGCCATTGAGTAACAGAACAGCGACGGACGGCTGTTCTGTTACTCCAAAGCTGCAAGAGAAGAGCCGGGCGGGCGGTCACCGGCGCTTAGGTTAGTTGACTTATCATGCCCAACTGGTTCCCGACCGCTGGCTGTATTTTTACGGCCAGCGGTCAGGAACGGGTCCTTAAAACCCGAGCCATAGACTTTCTACGGCTCGGGTTTTAACTTGCTGCCCGCGCGATCGGGCAGCTGAATGTCGGGTCTCCGGCAGTCAGTGACTGCCGGGGACCCTGAGGAGAAGATAGAAGCAGCTTTGTCTCTGTCGCTGTCTCTATTCCTCCCGGTTATCATGTGACTGGTCACATGATCGCCGGGTGCCATTACTGACAGACTGCTGCTGGGTCTTACAAGACCCAGCACAGCCCTATTAGTGACAATCGTCACTATGAGAGGGCTGATTTCCCCAGTTACAGTGGAAAAACATGGTGTAAAAGAAAGAAAAAAAATATATAAAGTTCCCCAAAGGTCTTCTTTGACCTTTGGGGGACAGATCATAGTAATAAAAAAATAATAAAGTCAAGTGCAAAAAAAAATTTAAATAATAAATACACATAAAATACCCACCCCAAAAAAAAACTTTCCCCCCCGCCAATCATTGTTGTAACGCTAGCGCTGACCCAATTACCCTAATATAGACATGTAATATATAAAAATTTACGGTAGACAATGACGATCACAAATAAAAGGTCTATTTTAGGGTAAAACTATGTTATTACCAAAAAAAATAGCTGAAACGTAAAAAAGCTTATTTTTTTACTATTATATTCAAACTTTATGAATAAAAGTTCTAAAATAGCAAAAAAGGTGTGTATAAAAACGATAAAAAACGAAAGCTGCATTGTCTACGGAAAAAACGTCGCAAAAATCACGTCGGTTTTATTTTTTTTAATAAAATTGTGTGTTTGGTGCAACTTTGTAATTACGTTTTATTAAAAAATATTTTCGCTTTTTGAGATACAGCTGCTTTGTATCCTGTATCCGTCAGGTCAGCAGGACTGACGGGATCAGTGAAACGGGCCCTGCGCTAAATTATAATCTTAGATGTGATAGATTTGAGGTGGATCCTGCGTGTCACTGATCCTGTCAGTCCTGCTGACCTGACGGATACAGGATACAAAGCAGCCGTATCTCAAAAAGTAAAAATATTTTTTAATAAAATCAATCAATCACACTGATACACACACATACTATATATATATATATATATATATATATATATATATATATATATATATATATAATTATAATATAACGTTTTTAAATGTGTACATAACCTTGTGGCACTATATACAAGGGGGAGCGCTGTGTGGCACTATATACAAGGGGGAGCGCTGTGAGGCACTATATACAAGGGGGAGCGCTGTGTGGCACTATATACAAGAGTGAGCGCTGTGAGGTACTATATACAAGGGGGAGCGCTGTGAGGCACTATATACAAGGGGGAGCGCTGTGTGGCACTATATACAAGGGGGAGCGCTGTGTGGCACTATATACAAGGGGGGGCTGTGTAGTGCTATCCACAGTGGTATGTGTGTGGCGCTCTTTATAGGGGGGGCTTTTTGGTGCTATTTACAAGAGGGGGAGGGCTGTGTGGCGCTCTCTACAGGGGGGGCTGTATGGCACTATCTATAGGGGGCTGTGTGTAACGCTCTCTACGAGGGGGATGTGTGATATATAGAGGGGGCTGTGTATGGCGATATCTATGGGGGTGTGTAATATCTACAGGGGCTGTGTGTATGTGGCATTTTACAGTGTGTGGTATTATATTCAGGCGCGCAGTGTTTGGTGCTATTATATTTCGGGGTACAGTATGTGGCACCATAATAACTTTATTTTCGTTTATAGGTTTGGAAATGTTGGAAAAGTGAGGAGACGTCTGAGTGGCAAATTCTGCAGGAATGAGTCATGGCCGGGAGAAGTCGTCATGAGCGCTGGACCGGATGGAGAAGAAAAGAAAAAAAAACTACTAGAATCTGAGACGCCGTCACCTGTGAGTCACTAGATTTATAGAGAATCTTTCACCTCTCCCGACATGTTTATTATAGGAAATCCTTGTATTTCACAAAAAGTCTTTCTGCAGTCCAGGACTGATAGACAATTCCCCTTGTCAGGAGGTTGTGTCCCTGCACAGTGTGATACTGTCAGTATGTAGGGACACCGCGCTGTGACAAGGGAAATCGTAACACTGTTAATGCTTGCCCAAAAAGGTAGTGTTAAAAATAGTTACGACGCGGCAGGGTGGCGGTGAGGAAGGGGGGCCCAAGTTTGGATAACAGCCCAGGGCCCATGGTCTACTTAATCCGCCACTGGACGTATTATACGTTCGTGTGAAGAAGGCCTAAGGAGCATCCATGGTATCAGGTAGCAAAACATTGAGGAAGAGCTGTAAGCTAGCTAGGGCTTATATTAGGGGAAGTGCATGAAGATATTCTTGAGTTGTTCGTTTGGGGGAAATCCCTGACTTTTGGTTACAATAGGGTTACATTGGCTACATGGCCATAGCAGTGCGGTGTGAATATGATGGCCTCTGAAGACATATTTCTGCATGTTAATAAAAATTTAACAAGAAACTAAAGAACAGTCTTATACATGGTAGTCGCCCTGCAAGAGCATCATTAAAATATTTAAACCACTTGGGATTAATTTTCATATTGAGTATTTAAGGTTTTTTCCAGTAATGATTAACGCTGCCAGGGGTTTTTGGACATTTTGCACCTCTCATAGCCCAGACGATTTTCACACGTTGACATGTACAAATAAAACCTAAACTACAACAGAAAGAATCATACTAAAATCCCATACCTATTCATTTTCTGAAAGTAAATGGCAAATTGTCAAAATGCCACTCTGCACATTATACACTCAAGCACCATCATGCAATTTTGTGTCAAAAGGCAATTTTGAATAAAAAGTGAATCCAAATTTAAATTTGTAGCTAAAAGTGTGACCCAAGCAGAAAATTAGATGCACCACACATCCTAAAAATAAACGTTCAGTATGTGTCGAGTTCATACATACTACTTATGCCTATGTCTATATGCAGATATCTTTATCAAATTACCAGAATTAACCCCTTAATGACCAAGCTTGTTTGGACCTTAATGACCTAGCCAGATTTTTCAAATCTGGTATTGCTGACTTTATCAGGGAATAACTCTGCAATAGTTTTGCATATCCAAGTAATTCTGACATTGTTTTTTCGTCATATGTTGTACTTTATTTTAGTAAATGAATAAAAAAAATAAAAAAATGTATGACATTTTGTAAAAATTATAATTTTTCCCTATTTTGAACACATTTTTTAAATTAAATATATATTTTCATCTGTTTACTCTATTTTGGCAGCACTTTTGAAAAAAAACAAAAAACATTTTTGAGCAATTTAGAAGAACATTTTGTTTTCCTGCACTAAGCCAAGTTATCAGAGGCTCATAGGTGTAAGAATTATGGAAACCCCCATAAATTACCCCAGTTTCAAGGGTGTTGTAAGTATTTTGAGCCGACAGTTTTTTTGTAAGAATTCATGCAAAGCAGATGTGAAAAAATATAACTTCACTTTTTTCACAAATGTGTCATTTTAAAGACAGATAACTTTGTAAAGCGAACACGAAAATGAAGAAACACACCCCAAAATATATCACCCTGTTTCTCCTGTGTTCAGGAATATCCTTATTGTAGCCCCAACCTGCTTACTGAACATACAGCTTGACCTAAAATAGAGGGATAACTCTTTGGTTTTAAGGCAGAATTGTAGGGATTCCAGGCCGTATTCTATGCTTGTAGAGCACATGTGTCAAACTTGTGGCCCTCCAGCTGTTGCAAAACTACAACTCCCAGCATGCCTTAAAATCATGCAGCTACCAGGGAATGCTTGGGAATTTTAGTTTTAAAACAGCTGGAGGGCCACAGGTTTGACACCACTGTTGTATAGGAATTGAGTGAGTGGTGTCTTTCCTAATGCTCCTCATCAAGCACACTCAACACCTTTTTTGGGGCATTCTTTTTTTTCTGTGGGGGGAAGTATGCAAGGTAAATGATGCCCATGGACAATTATTGAGCCCCCTATTCCAGAAGCACTGCTGCTTCTACTGCTGCCCTCCCCTGGTCTCCAAAAATGAGGTTGTTAATAATTTTTTCTTTTCAAGAAACTGGGCTGGATCGGTCTGCATGGAGAGTGGTCAATAAAAAGACATCACGCTTGTCCTTGTATTTCACCAGCAGTAAAGTGTCACTGCAAACAGCCCTGCTTTCCCCTCTGCGCACTCTCTCATCAACAAAGGCCTTGGGGAGACCCTTTTAGTTTCACCTAATTGTGCCGCATGCTGCGGTTCTTCTAGCAGCAAGGCACTTCAAAAGGTGGACACTATTATAAGAATGATCTATATAAAGCTTGTATCTGTGGTCCAGTAAGACGTGCAGAGACGCCCAAACTATCTTCCCACTTATACCTAGGACAGTGGGACAGTCTGGGGGCTCTAATGTCAAATCTTTACCTTCATAGATTCTAAATTTGAAAGTGTATCCGGATACACTTTCATATACTTTGTACAGCATCACACCATACCTAGCCCTTTTGTTGGGAAGGTACAGGTGGAAGTGTAGCCTGCCTTTGAAATGTACCAGGGATCCGTCCACTGCTATAAATTTCTGTGGGGTGTAAACCTCACTAAATTTATTATTATAGTGGTTCACTACTGCCCTAATTTTACATATTCTGTCTGAATTTGGGTCATTAGTGGGTGGGCATTCCTCATTACTATAATGAAAGAATCTTAGCAGGTTGGCATGGTGAGGTCGTAATGTGGGCAATGGTGTAGCATATCAGTGCTCCAATAGTGGGCTTTTTTGGTACTGCCCATGTTGAGCAGGAGGCCCCAAAATTTCTGCATTTCATCTGCATCAGTAAGGGTCCATTTTTGGGGCCTGGCATAGTAACTGCTAGGATTGCTCTGCATAAATATTTGTCTGCACTACCATCAGACAAATTAAATCTTCAGAGAAAATGTAAAAAAAACAAAACTATTTCTCTAAATCGTGTAGTGTCCATATTGGTGCCTAGAGTGGCAGTAAATTCAGGCACGTGGGGCATATAATTGGGGCAATCCACACAGGGGCATCTGAACTGGGTTGTGCTTGCGCACTAGCCCTAGAACATCTACGGGGGGGTTCATCACTAGAAGTGTCACTTGAGGATGACGACATCAAAAATGTCACCTCGTCTCCGCTGTCAGAGTCTGACTCTGCACAGAATAAAGCGTACGCTCTTCAGCAGTGAACACCCGCTTTGGCATTTTATGATTTTATTTTACAGAGCGGTAACTCCCTAAACCTCTAACCCTAATTAGCCCTACCCAATACCGTAACTCTAAATTATTTTCAGCTGGCACTGACCCTACCTTACTTCACGTACACCCTAACAAGATAATCTGATACCATCCCCAAATAATTAATTTACTATCCCTGTCGCTAAAAAACGTTTTCTTAGAATTTTTTTATATTTTTTGCAAGAACAAAAGAAAATAAAAAAATAACACACAGAAACCCACCAAAGGGGTTTCACACACACACACAGGTCTGGCTGACTGGACGGGTTCAGTAATGTCTGTCACTATGCAGTGACAGAGGACGCTGATGGGGCCCTGACTTAACACAGTGAGGTGCTGATGTAGCACAGGGGGGTCCTGATGGGGTACAGGGGCTGCTGGAGGGGCACAGGGATGGGCTGATCAGCACAGGAGGGTACTGGTCGGGCACTCGGAGGTATTTTTATAACTTTTTATCAAGTTTTATATAATTTCTCTTCAGCTCTGTCTTCACACTCTGGCTCTTATCTCCTCTCTACACCAACAGAGAAGATCATTGCTGGAGACCTAGGCAAAACAATAACTGCCTACGTCACTGAACTGTGATTGGTCTGTCTGCACTGACAGACTAATCACAGTGATCGCAAATAGGAGACCACTGTGATTGATCCCCTGTCGGCTTGCTGTGTTGCTATGGTGTCTCGAACAGCAGCTTGCATTGAACTGTGACCTCGCCTCGCAGTCCGGTGACAGTTTATATGCATCACACACATGTACGTGGGAATGCGCTAACCGGCCGCATTCCCCCACGTACATGTACGTGAAAATGCGGGAAGGGGTTAAAGAAATCAGTTTTTAAGCTGGAAATTTTAAGACAGTAGCAACCTTTAAAATACAGGGATTTGAAACCTCAAAAGTGAGTGCTCCCACAAACTCTATATATTTCATGAAAACAGACAACCAGCCAATTTCAAATGTTTTTAAATAGCCATGTCCACCTTTACGTAACCCAAGGTGTGCAAGATTCATATATACCATATACGTTTAAATCAACATGAGCTTGTGGGCCATGCACTATTTGGCCGTCAGCCATAAATTTGTTAAAAATATAATCTGCACATGGAAAATCGCTACTATGCTACCAAAATCTAAGTTTTTTGAGAGCACACAGCATACTGTGTAAATAAACAATTTATATACACAATCACCTTCATGCAACTTTGCAATAAACAGTGATTATAAGCATGCTCTCTGAACTATAAGGAAGAGGGTGATAAAATAAAGAAATGTTCCTGTTACTCCTCCACCTGGTATCGCATCCTGTACCTATCTCTAGAACATGGCCCCTTGACCCCCATCCTACCTTCTGCCGTTGTTGCTGTACTCCAGCCGCTGAGTGGTAGCAGTAGATATTCAATGACATGAGATATACTTTTTGTATATACTTGTAATTTGATTGTATTTTTCAGTGTACTCTTATTAAAATTCAATATAGTCATTGCATTTAAGAAGTGCTGCCCAACTGAAAAATATATCCAACATTTTCCAGTTTCACAGATTTTACACGTTAATGAGAATGATAAAAACTTTGCTACTGTATACTTTGACTTCATCCAACACAGAGAGAGGTGTTGAACTGTTAATGTTTGCTTAGGGAGAGGGGATGTGCTTTTAGGGTTGATGTGTTAACTGACAATTAATGGACTATGCACACTTCAAAGACCTTGCCCCTTTTACTTTCTAAGGGATACGTCTCAAAATATAAGCAAACGTGTGCAAAGAAGATTAAATAATAAACACCCCATGCCCTATCCTACTCACACCTACTATCCCACTCTCTACACCTCATTACTGCTGGTAACATATTTCCTAATCCAGGTCTCCATCAGCAAATTTCCAATATCTTATCTCCGTACTCTTGCCAATGAACCTCGACAAACTCTTACAAACCCTTAAATCTCAAACCCATTTGCTTCACCCCTGCTTCTTCAGTCCCCCTCTTCAAAACACTACGAAATGCGCGTTCTGTTTGCAACAAACTCTCCTACATGCATGACCTCTTCATTTCTCACAGCCTATCCTTACTCAATCTAACTAAAACATGGATGACACCCTCCAATACAGCATTCCCTGCAGCATTTGCTTTTGCTTCTGGGAGTCTGGTTCGGTAAGGAAGGTGCAGCCCTAAAATCGTGGGAAGAACGCTTGGCCAAAGTCAACCAAAGGATCGGACTGTGGAGGCTCAGACAACTCACTATTGAGGGCAAAGCAATGGTCCTGCGTAACGAAGTCTTGCCTGTGCTACAATACACTGCACAGGCATGGCCCCCTCTTGCCACGGTCTTGAGGGCCATTACCAGGACTGTGTTTCGCTTCATCTGGGGCTCAAAAATGGACAGAGTAAAGCGGACTGTTATGTACAAGGAGCCCCGCAAAGGTGGGAAGGGTATACCCGACATTCCCACTCTGCTGCGGATCGCTTTTGTATGTGACTGTGTTCGTAGGACTCTGAGGACAGCAAACGGCTCTGCGGGCAAGGCCATGTCCCGCTACTTCCTCCTTCCCCTCTGGCGAGGTTTTGGCTGGGACAAGTGGGACAGCTCCTTCCCTTACAACTGGCACGCTCCCTGGTTCTACGGAGATGTTGTCCGGTTTATGAGGGAGCATCAGCTGGAGGGTCTTAAGCCCGACTTGTGGAAACCTAAGACGATCCACAAGCACATCAGAGCAAAGGACTCACTGGAGTCTGTTCCAGGGCTTCATGCCGACACGTTGGAGACTGTTTGGACTAACGTGTCATCTGGCAGGTTGACCAATGGGCACAAGGACATTTCATGGATGGCCATCCAGGGAGGACTGCCTCTTAGGTCGTTCATGCATGCCCACAACCTGTGCAAGACCCGGTACTGCCCCAGGTGCCCCTTCACGGAGGAAACATCTTTGCACACTTTCTGGCAGTGCCCCTTTGCACAGGGTCTGTTGAAAGCCTTGGAACATGAACTCAAGGACTCAGTCCCCAGGAACAGACTGTCGTACCGCTCGGTACTTTATGGACTATTTCCTGGGAATACCACGGATGGAGCAATCCAGGAAGCCTGGCGCCTTATGAACTGCTTTAAGGACGCTATATGGTTTGCCAGGAACCATCTGATTTTGCGGAGAGAGAGTGTGTCCGTCCAGGACTGCCGCAGGCTGATCCACAGCCTGCTCAGAGACTATTCCACCTGGGACAGCCCGGACGTCGATGAGGAGGAGGACTGATACTCCCCTTCCCCCCACTCTCCCTTCTTGTGTGTTGTCTTTCAATAAAGCTTCGGGCCTGTGATTTCCCCCTTCCCTATCCCCCCCCTACCCACTCCCCTATCCCATCACTTGTCTGTAATGCTTTGTTGTTTGGCTTTAGTGAATGCAAGAATGTTAGTGTAGCATGTGGTGTAGTGTATAGCATAGGCTAGCCTGTACTGTGTATTATACTGCCATGTTATGTTTGACGACTGTTATTATTAAAAAAAAAAAAACATTTGCTTTTGGCGGCCTTAAAATTAGTCACACTCTTGGAATTGCTCCTCCTTAAAGGGAACCTGCCACCAACATTTCACCTATTAAACCAGCAATACCTGGTGGTAGTGGGTGAAAAATAATTTCTATATAACCTATAATTATCTTCTTAGTCGGCTCTGTAGCTTTAGTATTCAGTCTCTTAGTGTTCCCACACCGTATGCTAATGAGCATAAAAGAGTCACATCTTCGTTTGAAAAGAGTCATATCTTCATTGCTCAAGTCTTTCCGAGTTTACCCCGTCTCCATACTTTCGATTGACAGCTCCTCGCCTTCCCCCACCACACAAAAACCTACGCTTGTGCAATGATGTCCTCTTCTGGTGTGTGCGCACAAAGGGACACGGGATTATTAGGGTAAAAAGCGCAAAATGTTTACAGACCGTTATTTACATTCGGAGGAGGAGTTTAGGAGAGGGGATAATGGTAATGAACTTTTGATAGCAGCGGCCAGTGAGGGTCAAGTAAAGTTCAATAGGTGAAATGCTGGTGACAGGTTCCCTTTAACTGAAATAAAGCTTTCCACCCTACTCTCCAACTCCCACCTCACCACGTACACTGGAGACAATCCCATGCCACCTTATTACCAACCTTACTCCAGTCTTTATCCCAGCCCTAAAACATCTTTTCAACCTATTACTAACTATTGACGTCTTGCCTTTTTCATTTAAACATGCAACTATAACACCCATTCATAAGAAGTTGTCCCTAGACTCATTTGTTCTGTCCAGCTATCGCCCCATCTTGCTACTCCATTTGCCTGAAAATTCCTTGGGTAACATGTCCACCTTGAACTATTCTCCCACCTCTCATCCAACTCCACTTATGATCTGGCTTCTGACCCCGTGAGTCCTGAAAATGCCCTGTTCAAAGTCGCTAATGATCTGTTAACAGTCAAAGCTTCACGACCTGTGCTGCTCCTTCTAGACCTGTCCTCTGCCTTTGACACGGTCAACTTCTCCCTCTTTTTACAAATACTCTTGGCATCAGAGACTTAGCCCTCTTCTGGATCTCCTCATACCTTACAAATATACATGTAGTGTCTCCAACTCACTCACACAAACGATGAACAAATTAACTTCTCTGGCCCTGATATCACCTCTCTGCTATACAGAGTTCCTGATTGTCTATCAGCTATCTCCTCCTTCTTCTCCTTCCGCTTCCTAAATCTCAACATGAAGAAAACTGAATTCATCCTGTTTTCCCAATTTCACTCTACACTCTTACCAAATCTACAATTCCTCGACCCCTAGTCAACAAAAATGCTTATACTCGCCCTTATCATCTCCCACCTAGACTACTGCAACATCCTTCTCTGTTGCCTGCCATGTAATGCTCTTTCAACCCTCCAATCCATCCTCAAATCCACTGTCTGGTTAATCTACCTCTTCCTTCATTACTCTACTCCCCCCCCCCACCTTTGCCAGTCTCTTCACTGGCTACCCATTGCCCAGCAAATTCATTTGAAAATAATAACCATGACATACATTGCAGTCCACTATCTGTCTACTCCATGAATCTCTGCCCTAATCTCCCGATACCTCCCCACATGTTATCTCCAGTCCTCACAAGACCTTCTTCTCTGCTCTCCTCTTGTCTGTTCCACACATCATTGCCTTCAAGATTTAGACTGTGTATCGCCCATACTATGGAACACGCTATCTCAACACATCAGACTCTTACCACTATCCAAACCTTTAAAAGCAGCCTGAAGAAGAAAGAAGGGGAAAATTGCATTTTCATCATTACCCAAAAATATTGTTTACAATTTTCAGAATCTCTTTTTTAATGAGAATAAAAAGAAACATGGTGAGAAATAACACAGATTATATTAGAAAGTTGTCCAACTTTTATTATGCATGCATTAAACTGAAATGACAGCATTGTGGTGGACTAGGGTCACTGTGGCTGACTATGGAGGCACTGTGGCACCCTGGCTAGGACTGAATATTAATATCTAGTATTCAATATGTTCTTTTGCCAATAGATTCAAGGCTCACCCTTTAATTAATAGGAATTTGTATTTAGACTAATATAAGGTTCAAATTAAAGCGCTGCTCGCCTTGGATTTATCAATCGGTCACATGTGGTGTCCAAAAAGAATCACATTTCCCGAGTCAGTTGAAGACCTGCAAGGACTTTGTGTTATGATGCTACAAGCTTGCTTTACTAGCACTAACGTAAGGGGTCACTTTAAAGTTCCTTATATCCGTAAAGTTTTGCATAAAGCGTGCACCTGTTTGTTTTTTATGGATGCAATGGCTGTAACTGAGGACACTTTGGTTCACTGGGAGCACTGTGGCTTACACTGGACGTAACATTGTTCACTTATTTCTTGAGGGACCTTTACTGTCATTGTCAGCACTGTGGCTTAAGGCCCTATTGCATGGGCTAATGATCGGGCAAATTAACGCTCATATGAACGCTCGTTCCCGATCATTGCCCTGGGTAATCAGAGCAATGATCAGCCGATGAACGAGCAAACACTCATTCATTGGCTGATCTGCTCTTTTATGCAGAATCAAAAATCATCATTGTTGGCAGCACATCTCCAGGTGTAATCAGGGAGATCCGCTGCCAACTTGATGAAAATGTATGGGGACGAGCGATCGTAGTAACGAGCGCTCGTCCCTATACATATGCAACGATTGCGCCATGTGAAAGGAGCAAACGAGCACCAATCAACGAGCTGTCAGGGTGATTGCCAATCATTTACACGGCCCATGTCGGGCCATGTAATAGTACCCTTACCCTGTGGTCTCTGTGGCTTTCATTTTTATGGTGGCATTGTTACTCACACCTGTGGCTTTGTGACTGTAGTAGAACTGCGGCATTGTGGTTGTCATTTTTAGAGGGCATTAAGGCCAACACTGTTGTAGTAGTTGACACTATATTGTCACGGTTTTGAAATGAGGGCATTGTGGCTGACATTTAGGGCAATCTGGTCCTTGGTAACAGACACTAAAAAGCCTGTGCAGTCTGATCCTACAGTCATTCCCTCCCGGTCGAACCTCTACTTTATACTATCATGCATTTGGTATGTAACGAAATAGTAGGAGACTGGTGTAAGGAAATATCAGTGCAGGATCAGACTACATAGAGTTTGTCTGTTGGCTCTTACCATGGAAATATACTTGTAAGGCTTCGTTCACATCTGCGTCGGGATTCCGTTCATGGGCTCTGTCGGACCTTTCCATCAGGGGAACTCATGAACGGAATCCAAACTGAACAAACAAAAACCGTAGGTTTCCGTTTGTATCCCCATTGATTTCAATGGTAACGGATCTGGTGCACATGGTTTCCGCTTGTCAAAGTTGTGTAAGGCTTCCGTCATTTTGACTGCACTAATGATTCCGTCAAAACAACGGAACCCTTAAACAACGGTGACAAACGGAAACCATTTGCAACGGATCCGTCACTATTGAAATTAATAGTGATGCAAACGGAAACCTATGGATTCTGTTCATGGGTTCCCCTGACGGAAAGGTCCGACGGAGCCCATGAACGCAGTCCCGATGCAGATGTGAACGAGGCCTTAAAAAGCATGAGATATAAGATCTTTAGAAGGTAAGTTTACCTTTGAACACCATTTTACAGTTTATACATAGAAGAGATGCATGATTTTGCGGGTTGCTTTTGTAAATTTTTTTTACAGACACACCCTTAATAGTTTAGCTAAGATCCGATAATGTAGTGGGGCAGTTAGTTCAGTTGTGTATAGACTATAGATTCAAAGGCAAATCACCAAAGCAAGCTCTGCACAGATATTGAGCCGGCAAGGAAACAGTTAAATGGCGTTCACAGGTGAATATGTTTTAAGTAGTTGTCCTCCTGTAACATTTTCCTAAAAAAAGTTCCAACATATCATACAATACAATGATTTGAAGTATGTGCACTCACAAGATGACCTTTCATGAAACTAAGTTTGAAACTCTAGACAGAGTACAACCATGTTGCGTCTGATTCACGAACACAGCCCTTTAACTGAGGGTGAGGCTTCTTCAAACATAAAGCAGCATCTGAACTTTTCAACTATTTTCTGAACAAAGCTAAAGGAACAAAAAGATTCTTTTGTGGGAAACACTAAAAGAATTACATAGCAGAGTTTTTATAGTTAAAGATCCACTTGGGATAAAAGGAATTTGAGGAGAAAGCGTTCTTTTTTTTTAAGACTGACTGCAGAAATAGTTTTCATTTGAAATCATACACATAGGAGGGAATTTATCAACCTTTCATAAAACTGGCGTAGAAAAGTCACAAAAGACCCAGAAGTTGCAATTTTCTCCTAGCTGCCATAGATTTCACTCTATTTGGGGCATAGCAAGGTAGAGGACCATGGCAGGCCCCATAGCTTGCCCTTCCTGATAGGACTTCCCTTCTGTATCCCCATTTCAAAAAAATAAAATAAAAAATGATGTTTACTTACCACTCCTCTTCTCCTCTCCGGATCCCCTCAGGCTCGCTCAGCATGCTGCAGGTCATATAACATACTGACATTATGTCAAGATGTTGTATGTGATATTGAGTGCTGCATCGCGTATAAGACCACGTTGCTTGGGGTCATGATCTTATATGAGGGGACAAAGAGGGAAAAAGCGAAGGGAAGCAGTGAGGTGAGTATACTTCTTTATTATTTTGTGTCCGATGGACAGGGGGTAATGGCTGGTGCATGGCCAGCCAAAAGATGCAACACATTTATTAAGAGGAGTTCGCAAATTAATAAATTAATAAATGTATAGTATCTTACACCAACAAATTGATTAGTAAGACCGGCATATGAAATGCCAGTCTTAAAGGGTAACTAAACGTTCAGCAAACTTCTGACATGTCATAGTGACATGTCAAAAGTTTTGATTGGTGGGTGTCCGAGCACTGAGACATCCACCAATCGCTAAAACGAAGTGGCAGAAGCGCTCGCGTAAGCGCTGAGTCACTTAGTTTCTGTTCGGCTTTTTCCAGAAATCGATGTAGAAGTGTATGGACTCAATAGAAAGTCTATGAGCCCGTACATCTCTACAATGACTTTCCAGAAAAAGCCGAACAGGAACTAAGCGGCTCAGAGCTCATACGAGCGCTTTTGCAGATTAGTTTTAGCGATTGGTGGGGGTCTCAGTGCTCGGACCCCCACTAATCAAAACTTCTGTCACTACAACATATCAGAAGTTTATTAATATTTAGTTACCCTTTAATAAATATCCCCCTTAGTATGTTAACCTGTACATGAGAAATGGCCGTATTTTTGTGCAGAAACTTACAAGGTCGTTTCCCCCCAGCACTCATTCAGCAGTGATAGGCCAAAAATGTCCGAAAGTGTTATAGGTATTAGTATAAGATCCACCCTATGAGGCAGATTCACTAACATTCTCTAAGTTTTAGACAGTGTAAACTTAGGCAGTCAGAAAATGCGTTCAATTTATGGTAGTGCACGCTGTATGATAAATTCGGAACATCTAGCTAGATATTTTACTTGTCTTTATATCACCTCTTGGTTAGCTTAAGATACACCATTTTTTTGCGCCAATTTCTTTGTGCAATTCAGGCGTACAGTGTGGCATTATAAGCCATGCCCACTTTTTAGAAGACCACCCCCTATTACAGCTAAACCACCTATTACACCTATTACATCACCTTGCCTAGTGTGTAAAAAAAAAAAGTGTTTAAAACAATTATTAAATGTGGTGCACAGCATGCACGGAAGAATACACTCTCAATTTGATCTAGAATTCTGGCGCATTTTGAATAGTAAGTCTGTCCCTATATAATCAAGGGGTTCCTTTACTGGCAGTCCCTCTCATACAATTGATAACAGCAGGTCCTATGCCACAGTTTTTTTTGTTTGTTTCGTATGTATTGCTACTACAATGGATCAAAGAATGGAGATTTGTCATTTACATAAATGGACACTGCCTTATTATTTAAAGCTGTTGCAGGGGCCTCAAAGTATATATGATGAAAGGGGTCCCCAAAAGTCAAGCCTTGCTATAAATATGACACCAGTGTTTCAGGTGGGAGAAGCTTATGCGTCCACAGTCTTTCCAGATTTGGAGTTTATTCATCTAAGCCATTGCTGGGTCTAGCTATAAGGATCTGTGTTTATATATGCATATGGGTTTTTGTATATACTGTATATGTTGCTATAGATATGTTTATGCATGCTAAACAACTGCGGCTTGCACCCCTTTTTTAATCCAGACAATTGGGGCTCTCTACCAAACACCGACACAAAACGTACATGTATTGTTTTATTTATACGCTATGTATTTTGGCCTTGTATCTCTTGATATGTCTTATCGAAACAGTTTTGGATGAATAAGAGGCATCAAGGACATTAGGGTCAATATTTTTGTCAGAATCCTGGATGTATTATGTTCTACTTCAGAATCTGCCCAAAAATAATAGGCAAGATAAAACGGGGTCCTATTGACCTTCGTCTCTGAAATATATCTATGGCTATATAAAGAGATATGAAACGGAAGTATATAGTGTGAACTAAATAAAGTGCAGTTTCTATCTGTGTTCTTAAAAATATCCATGTTCTTTATTAAACAGATCACATCTGAAATTTCCTGACTTGCTGCATGACAAGTCAGTTCCCAGTAGACTATATTGAAAAATACTACAAAAAAATCCAGAAATAGAAACACAAAACATTTGTCTGTTACAGTAAAAAAACAACAAAAAAACTAGAACCATAATGCGTCCTGTTAGTTAATAGATCAACTGACTCTACAAAAGTAAATCCAACGCAATATAACTGAACAACCCCTCCTTTACAGGATAGCATTTATTCAATTTGACTTCATTGTTTACCACCAGCTTTCTCGTAATGTATGCTATAGACAATGACGCAGTTTATTAATTTTGTTCTTTCTTTAATTTTTTGGTGGCTAGTCATTCAGTTTTGACTTTTCTCAGATATAATATGATTTGGTAACCCACTAGTTAATTAGCTTATCCGCTTTTGCAAAAGATCAAGAGTTTGGGACTAAAGATGGTTTTAACTTGATGTTAAATGCAAACGCAATTAGGCCAGTGAGGATGACTCAGATAGAGATCCCCTTTCATTTAGGAATAAAAAAGGATATGCATGGTTTGTCTGAAATGACAACCAAAGCAGGTTTACTAATGGATATCTAATAGAAAAAGAGAATTTTTTGTTGCTCATTAATTACAGAGTGTCATGTGCTCCTGGCAGAGGGATAATCCCTCCCTGTAGATTAGGAAGCTTCCACAAAGGACTTCAAAGGGTTTTTCAGCCTATCCCCTGGGAGATGCCTACTCGAAACCACATAGTATATCCAAGCAGGGCTACACGAAGGGCTTTGTGACCCTGCCCTAGAGAGAATACTAGGAGAAGATACAAATAAGTTAAGTATATAGCCAGGCTAGAAAACAGTTTGTACGGTCAATCAAAACAAAATCTGGAGGGTTCTCTGGGTGAAAAGGTCAGTTTAAAGTAGTCAATTGCAAGGCCAATTGGCCAGTTCCACAACCTTATGGCCGTATAGTTCTGAAATGTAAATTGAAGCTCATGTAACAACAGAGTATACTGTCAGGTTCACACAAGACACTATGAAGTGTGAGTCAAGGGTCACTCCCAAGGTCGCGAATACCCTACACTGAGCAGCAATGTCTAATGGGAATGGATTTTCTAATAATAACCCCACATTTCGGTATAATAATAGAAAATATTTTAAATAGGTTTAACCCACACACTAATGTGACAATAAACCAAGCGGACAGATTTCCATCCATATTTCTAACTGTTTGACAAAGCAAATTTCTCTATAATTTTTACTATTAAAGTCAATAGTAGACAGATTGAAAACAAATTGAAAAATTCACTTTTTTGAGCTGTTTGTACAATATCATCCTTACTTCATCTGTTTCAAATCCAAGGAAATCAATGAGAGTGTTGTTTTATTTTTATAAAATGTGTATAAAAAAAAGGAAAGCATAAATGCTAGTGAGGTATTCAGTGAGACATTTATTTTTTAATCCATACACACTCCACACACGCACACCGTATATATGTATAATAAATTTAATTCCACTCTATTCAGAATCTAAAAACATATATACACATTTAGAAATATGTTTGGCGCCCTGATGCCCCTCTTTTCTATTTATACAAATACTGATTACATGAAAGAGCGTCTCTTGCTCTGGAGGACCTGCCCTGTCCTGCATTACTCAGGCAACCCAGTGATTTGAATGAGAACTGTGTCATGTTTAATTTCCCCTGTAGTGGAGCTGCAGGGAAATCGAACACTTACCGCCAGGTTTCCCCACAGATTACAGCTGAACGCTGGCAGTCACAGCAGAGGTACATTTTGCGATCTGCTTATTGGCAAGGGACCTTTCTAACAAGTAGGGATTGTCCAAAGCAGAGAACACCTTTAACCCCTTAGTGACCAGCCCATTTTAAGCCCTAATGACCAAGCTATTATATTTGTTTTTCTATAGTCGCATTCAAAGCGGTATAACTTTTTTATTTTTTCGTCCACATAGCTGTATGAGGACTTGTTTTTTTTGCGGGATTAGTTGTACTTTTTAATAGCACCATTTTTGGGTACATATAATTTATTTATTAACTTTTATTAACTTTTTTGGGGGGGATTATAAAAAAAAACCTGAAATTCCACCATTGTTCTATGCGTTTTAAATTGACACCGTTCACTGTGCGGCGTAAATAACATGTTACCTTTATTCTATGGGTCGGTACGATTACGGCGATACCACATATGTAGAGGTTTTTTTATGTTTTACGACATTTGCACAATAAAAACACTTTTGAACTAAAATTATTTGTTTTTGCATCGTTGCTTTCCAAGAGCTGTAACTTTTTTATTTTTCCATCAATGTAGTGATTTTTTGGGCTTGTTTTTTGCGGGACGAGACGTAGTTTTGATTCGTACTGTTTTGGGGTGTCATGAGACTTATTGATTAATTTTTATTATGACTTTTTGGGAGGTGATGGGAAAAAATGTCAATTTTGCCATTGTTTTTTGCCTTTTTTTTTTACGGTCTTCACCTTGCGGTTTAAATTACATATTAACTTTATTAATGGAGTCATTATGGTCGCGGCGATACCATATATGTGTACTTTTATTTATTTTTTACACTTTTACTAAATAAAATCACTTTTTATTGAAAAAAATGGTTTTATTTTTTTTTTTTACGGTAATTTTTATTATTAATCTTTATTTCACATTTATGACTTATTTTTATTAGTCCCACTAGGGGACTTTATTGTGCGATCTTCAGATCGCTGCTATAATGCTTTGGTATACTTTGATCGCGGGTGTTGGAGCAGGAGCCCAGCTGTCACCAGACAGCAGAGCCCTGGCTCCAGCCTGCACGGGGGACCCGTGCAGGACTTAGACTAGGTTCACGTGAAAAGGCATCAGCCTAGCCTAAGGCACCTTAGTGACCAACGTGAAAAGGCGTATTGGTGGTCACTAAGGGGTTTAAGATAAGGTGGATTTCATAAATGACTGATCAAAATTCAAACCAGCACCTCTGGTTATTTTGATTTTACTAAACCAAAAAGAACAGAATAAAGATATTTAAACCTGTTGCAAAGAGGAGTTTGATGTATTCAGTCCTCATTGTTGTTCACATGAGGAGCTTTTTACCACCATCACCATCCAATCATAACAAATATTGCACTCTGCGATCTTGAGGCGGTATCATTATATGCATAGATTAAAGAGGTCCAGTTTAGAAAACCCATCTTTATGTACCCTAATAGGGAAATCTGAATTAATAGAGTGTGTGTGTGGGGGGGGGGGGGGGTTATGGGCATAGCTAAAGGCTCATGGGCCCTGTTGCAAAAGTCCATCTTGGGCCCACCCCCAAACTTCTTCTCATGGCCGACGGCCCCCAGCTTTCAGTTGCATCGCTGGGTCTCCTAAGTGACTCAACGACGCAACACTAGCAGCCATGGGTGTCGCTAAGGTCTTGAAATGTCAGGGCCGATAGCCTCAATACATATGTCCCCCCAAAAAAAAATGTGTGTGCATATATATATATATATATATATATATATATATATATATATATTTATTTATTAGACAGCATATCTATAGCACTACGACCATATAGGATTAGATACAGTGGCTCAGCAGAGAGTATCACACATGATAGGATTAGATATAGGGCCCAGCTCGCTGATAATGCGGCTCCAGCGTTGGGCCCAGGAAAGGTAAGTATAAGAATTGCTGTGCTTTTTTATGTGTCACAAATTTTTTTGTGTTTTTTACAGGTTCGATTATTGGACTACTTCGGATTCGAGGACTAATTCGATAATAGCATTTTTTTTATTCTCAATAAAATGGTTAATGAGGGTTGTGTTGAGGTATTTGATTTCAATAAAATATTTTTTCTATGTCCTTGTATTTTTTTAAAACTTTATTACTAATGTTTTAGTGATGGCCGCTGGTTGATTGACAGCATCCATTACTAAGGTGGGGCTTAGTGTTAGCTGGTCCAGAGGTTAACACTAACCCCCATTATTACCCCGGTACCATCTGCCACCAGGGGTAACGTGAGGAGCCGGTGTGATCCAATACCCGACCATCTGTAGTGATGGCCGGGTGCTGCGACGGCCGTTGGCTGGTATTACTAGGCTGGGAAAGCCCAAAAAAAGTGGCTCTTCCCACCCTGGTAAAGCTAGGCTGCTGCAGCGACCCCTATAGCTACGCCACTGGGGGAAGGTGTCTGCTGTTCAGCAGAACAGCTACAAAGAGCGTCTCTTGCTCTGGAGGACCTTGTTCTGTCCTGTATTACACACACTTACACTCGCACATGCACACACAACACGATTTAAATAGGCACTGTGTAATGCTTGATTTCCCCTGTGGGGGCGAGCAGGGAAATTGAACACTTACTGACAGATTTCCCCACAGAGCTAGTTTGAGTCCTCATTAGACTATTATTGGCCCGTGTAAATGGGCCTTAACCCCCTTACTAACCAGCCTACTTTAGGTCCTAATGACTATTTTTTTTGTTTTATTCTTGCGTCGACACAGCTGTATGAGGAGTTGTTTTTTGAGGGATTAGTTGTACTTTTTAATGGCATCATTTTGGGGTAGATATCATTTTTTGATTAACTTTTATTAACTTTTATTTGGGGGAATAGAAAAAAACCCTGAAATTACGCCATTGTACTATGCGTATTAAATTTACGCCGTTCACTGTGCGGCGTAAATAACACATTACCTTTATTCTGTGGGTCGGTACAATTATGGCAATACCACATATGTAGAGTTTTTTTATGTTTTACTACTTTTGCACAATAAAAACTCTTTTGAACTAAAATTCTTTGCTTTTTGCATCGTCTCTTTCCAAGAGCCGTCATTTTTTTTTGCTTTTTCCGTCAATGTAATTATATGAGGGCTTGTTTTGTTGTGGGACGAGGCGTAGTTTTGATTGGTACTGTTTTGGGGTACATGAGACATATTGATTAACTGTTATTATTACGTTTTTGGGGGGCAATGGAAAAAAATTGCATTTTTGCCATTGTTTTATGCAGTTTTTTTTACGGTGTTCACCTTGTGGTTTAAATGACATATTAGCATTATTGTTTGGGTCGTTATGGTCGCGGCGTTACCATATATGTGTAGTTTTATTTATTTTTTTACACTTTTACTAAATAAAACTACTTTTTATGGAAAAAAATGGGTTTATTTTTTTTGTACTGTAATTTGTATTAATTTTTATTTCACATTTATTACTTATTTTATTGGTCCCACTGGGGGACTTTACTATGCGATCTTTAGATCGCAGCTATAATGCTTTGGTATACTCCGTATACCAAAGCATTATTGCCTGTCAGTGTAAATCTGACAGCCAATCTATTAGGACGTGCCTCTCGCACGTCCTAATAGGCATATGCCCAGGGCAGACCTGGGGGCCTTTATCAGGCTCCCGGCTGCCATGGCACCCCATCTGAGGCATGTGGGCTGCCGAGGGTGACAGAGGGAGTTCACTCCCTCTGTAAACTATTTAAATGCCGTGGTCACTATTGAATGCAGTATTTAATGGGTTAAACGGCCGCGATTGAGGTAAACTTGCAGGCAGGTGATGTGTTGGTGAATTAAAGTCACATTTTTCCAGTGGAGTGCTGTGGTTTCCTTCTCTTTATTTGGATCTGCTATTTCCCCTGGACTGGGACTTCTGCGAGAACCCCACTGAAGTTGGGATTTCTATGTGGTCCATGTGGTCTGGTTGCTGGTTGTGCTGCTGATATTTCTTTTCTCCATGACCTTACTGTGTTATGTAAAGATACAATGTATAAAATAATACCTGGTATATACTTTATATAACTTCACTCTCACCTGACTTTTAAAATCTGTGTGTGGTGTGGAAGTTCTTGCAAACATCATAAAGTGGAAACTGCACTCAGTCTGCATGGAAATGCAAATATCTACACCCCATTGTGGACAATTCCTTTACTTGCAACAACAGTTCCAGTGTATATTTAGTCATACCTTAAAGCTACAGTTATTTTTCATTATATATTTGTGTCTGGTACTTTCTGCCAAACAGAACATTTAGGCTGGGTTCACACGACCATGTTACGTCCGTAATGGACGGAACGTATTTCGGCCGGAAGACCCGGACCGAACACACTGCAGGGGGCCGGGCTCCTAGCATCATAGTTATGTACGATGCTAGGAGTCCCTGCCTCTCCGTGGAACTACTGTCCCATACTGAAAACATGATTACAGTACGGGACAGTTGTCCTGCAGCGAGGCAGGGACTCCTAGCATCGTACATAACTATGATGCTAGGAGCCCGGCTCCCTGCAATGTGTTCGGTCCGGGTCTTCCGGCCGAAATACGTTCCGTCCATTACGGACGTAACATGGTCGTGTGAACCCAGCCTCACTGACAATTAAACATTATATAACTGCAGAAAAGTAGTTATAAAGAATATTCTGTAATTCTTCTAAACTAAAAGGATAATATATTTAATAACCATGAAAACGATTTCAAACATATACATATTTATACATATTTCCAAATATCAGGCAGCACTCCAAAAGTATAGCAAAAGTATAAAATGTACTTTATTCCATCCGTCAAAAATTGCAACGTTTCAGCTCTTCAATAGAGTCTCTCTCTCTCTCTCTCTCTCTCTCTGTCTATCTCTCTCTCTCTCTCTCTCTCTCTCTATATGAGGGAGATCGATACAGTCAGCTGATCGGTGGGGGTGCAGGGAGTCAGATTCTTAACAATCAGATATTGATGACCTGCATACCCCCACATCGGACAATAGATAGTTAAATTAATTAAAAAAATTTAATGTTCACCTCACCACTTCTTTCCTCCCCTTTGGGTCCCTTCAGGCTCCCTCAGCAGGCCGCGGCTCATACAAAGTACTGACGGCAGGCAGCGTCAGGATGTTGCATGTGACGCAGCACTGATAACATTGAGTGTTGCGTCGCATATATCGCCCTGACCCTGAGGGGGCCTGAAGGGCTCCAGAGGAGAAAAGGAGAGCGGTGAGGTGAGTATACTCATTTTTTATTTTACAGTATGTCCAATGGGAAGGGGGGAATGGATGACACATGGCCGTGGTCGTTGCACCACAATCTTGGTGCACGGTCAGCCGAAAGATGCAAAACATTTATTAAGAGGCGTTCTGCCTATTAAGATGTGTCACATCTTACTTCAACTTTCTTTATATTAAGACTGGCATATGAAAAGCCAGCCTTAATAATTCACTGCCATAGTCATTGCCACACTGTTCTGCATATAATGCATTTGATCTTTGCGAAAAAAATTTGTCCCCATCACCCATACGACACTATGAACAAAGGTCCTTTTCACTGATTTGCACCTGTGCTAGACACGTAAATATCTTCTTTACAGGGAAGTCTATCTCATATGTACTGTCAATGTGTTCTTTGTTGTACACCTGGAGTGCTAGTTGAGACACACACAAGACACACGTGTGTAGCTAGATAGATCAGCAGCTCAAATTCATATTTGAATAAGTGAATATTATTATTATTTCAAATGATTACACCTGGTTGCTGCACTGCTCTCTCTGCAAGTACTGTGTTGTACACTATGTGATACTACACCTAATATTAGAATAAGAACCCACTTAAAAAAAGGTCGCTGTAGGTTGCTGTCAAAAGGCAAGTGTAATCAATATGTATACTAAGAACTTCAAGAGGTTTACCCACGGAAGACACTCTATTCAACTCCATTCAACTCTTTAGGACTGACGAAAACAGTCGAGCGCTGTACTTAACTATCTCCATCAGTCCCACATAGTTAAATGGAGAATGCCCAACCGCCGCACCATTCAAATGGGCAGGGCCGGGGATAGGGGGTAAAGCTGGACTATTGACCATTCTCTCAGAACCCCCTGCCCACTATAGCAGCTATGGGGCCCGCGGCATGAGGGGGCCCATGCCTCTCGGCACATAGCATTTATGGGCCGTGCGGCACGGGCCCCCTTATGCGCAGTGGCATCGCCTGCACCGGGAGGGGTGGTGATAGCGATTGTCACATTCAATTGTATCTGCGTCCTCAGGATTCAGATACAATTGAATATTATGGAGGAGCAGCTCTATGCTCCGCCATTCACAAGGCTGCAGGCCACGTTAGCCCTACAACCTATAAGACAATAGGACAGAATCCCTGTGCAGGCCGGCGTGATCCACCATCTTGCCGCATACTAGGCCTAAGCAGAATTCCCCTTGCATCAAGAGAGGGGTGCCCTTGGCGCTTGCTCTGCCGTTCGCACAGAACAACAAGCCAGCTATCTTGCGAGCCTGCTCCACCTGTATATAGTTGTAACTAAGTGCTGTACTTTCCACATCGGGAAGAATGTATATATAATTTGTGGTCGAGTGCACCATCAGCAATGGCAAACGAACTGTACATATTATTAAGTTGAAAGTAAAAGTTATGTGGTTATGCTAACTTCCTGCTTTGTTTCCTCTGTTTCCGTGGCATTCCTGTGGCAGCTCTACCAACAAAACATCACCACCCTCACCGTACAACCTATCTACTAGATAAATGATAAATGTTAGAACCACTGGGACACCCACTTATTGCTTAGACGGGGACCCTGAAACTCCCCTCAACCGCACGATTGGCATTCCATTCAAACTCCTCACTGTGGTTGTGTGGTTGGGGGAACGGTGAAAAGGGGATATCAATCGAAAACGTGGATGGATAATAAATGTTTATGGCTGGAATTCCCTTTTTAATACGTAAGCCACAACTTTAAGGTAAGTTAAGATGGAACACCTAGTCACACAGTCAAGGACAGATGTACACGGCTCCTGCTCGTATACTCAAGCACAGGCGTACACACTGGCTATGACTATGAAGCTTTACAGCTTGAAACATGTAATGCATACCCTACACTGAAGGATGTCATGGATTCAATGATTTTTTTTATTGCAAATAAAGAGGACATTTTAACTTCAAGAGAGTGCCTGGATATCGTCTTTTCTTCATTGCGTTTGATCACTTGTGACCAGGCACAATTTATCTACTGCGCACCTTCTGCCCTGCAACCCATGGACAAGAGTTTAAACATGTACAGAATATAGTTGCTGATTTTGACATATTTTTACCAGGGGTTGATCTAGCAATCCAACTAGGGCCTCATGCACACTGCCATATTACAACTTGTAAACCTCTGTCTTGTAGTATGGTATAACAATCATGGGAAAAATAAAGTACATTATTTATTGGGGCCTAAATAACTATTATATGATCCTCACCAACTTCAAAAAACAAATAAATAACCTCTGCTGACAACAAATAATAGGATTTGATGTGTACTTATTTTTTCTAAAAAGTAAACAAGCATTCATAAAACAATTTGGAAAAAATAAGACTGGCAAAGACTTACGTTGGGTGCATAATGGCCCTGGGTATTGTAAAATAATCTAAACTAACAGATTGGTTGAAAGGCAACGGTTTACTCCCCGAGGACCCGGCTAGTGTAATGTAAACAAAGAATAAGACACTACTGTGTGTGTGTGTGGGGGAGGGGGGGGCATTATTTCTGTGTTATGGCATTAAAAGGACATCAATACTATGTGGAGGGTACTAAATGGGCATCAGTACTGTGTGTGAAGGCACTAAGAAGGCATCATACTGTGTCGGGGACACTAAGAAGGCATCATTACTATGTGGGGGCATCCTTACCATGTGGGGGCATCCTTAGACCCTGTATGAGAAAGTACAGAAAAGGTTTTATGCTTTCCACTGCAGGGTACTTTGAGAAAAGGAGTTTGGTATTCTTAATGCCCAAGCTTTTGTTCATGTTGTTTGTTTTACGAAAAAAATTACGTGCAAAAGCTTGCAGCAGTTAAAACTCACCCCTCATGTAGAAAACACAGCTATTCCTCCTTTCATTTTACCAGGTGCATATGGGTGTCTTGCTGAAATGCAAGTTTAGCAGAAGCACTCGGGAACAGTTGCTAGTTCCCGAGGGCAGGCGGAGATTTGGACAGCGCTACTGCTGCATATGCGCAGTAACAGCTACAGGCTTGTAGTCAAGCACTCGGGAATAATCGGACGTTCCCGAGTGCAAACGAAATAAAGCGCGTTTATGAGAACATTGAAAGCGACCACAAAGCCATATTATGGTCGGGATTTGTCTTTTCCCAACCATAGCCAGAGGGATGGGTTATGGTCAGATCCAAGGGCAACCAGTAACACAACAAAACTTCTGACAGAGGCATGGTAATAATATATCTTTATAACAGTACGTTTTAGAAAATAACATGTAATTGCACAAATGTATAACTGCCATTTATGGACACATTTAACCGTATTTTAGTTTGTGGGAAAACCCCTTTAATGTTCAGCTCTACTCTTAGTTGATTGCCAATAGGCTGAAACCCCATATTCCCTCTCTTGTTTACACAGATTAAGTGGGTTTTGCACCCGGCTGTAAGGCATGGCACAACACTGTTAAGACCCTGTCTTTGATCTATTGATGACGAAACGGCATTTGATTTGGTCCACTGGTGTTAGTGCATGCGGCTCTGGGAGCCACCGTGGTCAACGTATATTGGCCTTATATACCTCACCATTAGCACAAGCACGGGTGAATGGCTCCCTGATGGATCCTTTCCCCATCAGGAATGGGGCATGACAGAAGTTCGCTCTCCCGCTTTTGTAAATTCTGGTTATGGAATGTTTAGTCAGGGCATTATGCTGTAATGAATCTGGACAGAGGATGAAGAATTAAAGCTTTATTTATAAGTTGGACATTTACGTGGATGACCTGCTTATTTATACTTCTAACCCCAAGGTCAGTCTCCGCATTATTCTAAAAGAGTTAAACACTTATTTGAAGACCTCAGCAAGTATACGGTTAATGTGTCTAAATCCGAACTCCTCAATATAATCCTACCTACCCAAACTGCCACACATCTAAGATTTTTTTCTCTCCTTCTACTGAACCCAGGATGCCATCACCTAACCTAGGCACTAGAATTTCTCCATCCTTGGATGACATATAAAGACTGAATTTTACTCCTCTGCTGGACGACATCAAGTCAGATATCTTCAAATGGAATGAGCTGCCTCTATTTTGGTTTGGGAGAATTCACTCTCTAAAAATTAATGTGCTTCCACATTTACATTATCTTTCCCAAACTACTCACCCATATTCCTAACACCTTCTTTTGGAAGTTCCAGTCTTTGTGTATTCATTTTATATGGGCAAGAGCGAGACTGTGACTAGAATATCTGCAAATTATTGGACCAAAAGCAAAAGTGGGCATGGGGCTGACAGATGGCAAGAAGTATTAACGTGCTGCTCTACTCACATATTTTTTAGATTGGTTCCATCAAAGATCTGACAAACCATCGGTTGGATTAGATGCAGAGCTCAGACGTAAACGCCAGACCGTTTTGCTCTCGCTAGAGAGTTAGTACTTCAAGTATGAATGGCCTACAATTTTCTTATAAAGTACAAAAATTCTGGGATAGACATATGATTAAAGAGAGATAATACGGGACCTCTCATCCCGTTAGTTAATAATCCAGAGTTCCTAGTGGAAATAGTTCAAAGGCCTTCATACTCATACATAAGTTGTTCATCTCAACCAGCCTACAAGAGAAGAATTTTAAACTCATGTCCAGATGGTATAGGACACCAGTGGTCTTACATGACCTTTATCCTCAGTGTTCTGAGTTATGTTGGAGGTATGAGGAAGCGAAGGGCACCTTGTCTCACATCTGGTGGGGATGTGGATGATGTCATTATTCTGGGAGGCCATTAAAAGGGTATTCCCACATTAGACATCTATAGCATATCCACGGGATATGCATAAATGTTTGAAAAATGTTCACCCCAGCTCTAGGACCCACACATATCTTGAGAACGTGGGACCAACTGACCTCAGTCCTGCCTGGTAAGACGGCCACTGCCCCCCGCATCCTGGCAGGAAATAAATGGAGAGGTGGCCGCACACATGGGCTCGACTGTTTCTGTTACTCCTATAGGAATTAATGGAGAAAGCCGCACACATGAGCGACCAATTCTCCATTCATTCAACTGGGACCCACATCTATTAAACACTTATGGTGGTACGGGGTCACGATTAACCCTTTAATTCTTTTTATAATAAGGCAAATGCTACACGACTGACCTGAACCCTGGCCATAGTCCTTCTTTCTGTATACCCTGGCTCCTTCTTCTCTGGTTTTTCTTTTAAGCAGCTTGCCTGGTTATTCCCAAGCACTGGAAGTCTTGCTACACCTCTTCCATCTCTGAATTTACCATGACATGCAGGATGAAGGAGCTGGTTGTAGATGACAACGGTCAGAGCAGGGGTGAGATCCGGCCGGTTTGCCCCGATTCTCCCGAACCGGTTGTTAAAGAGGCTCTGTCACCAGATTATCAAATCCCTATCTCCTATTGCATGTGATCGGCGCTGCAATGTAGATAACAGTTTTTTATTTTGTTATGAGCAATTTTATATTTATGCAAATGAGCCTTTCTAATGGGCAACTGGGTGTGTTTTCTCTTATTTCCAACTGGGCGTGTATTGTGTTTTTACCAACTGGGCGTGTATTGTGTTTTTAGCAACTGGGCGTGTTTACTTCTTTCACTGCACAATCACACTGTGCTGTGGATCATGCTGGGCTGGAACAATGAGAAGTGTATGAGGCTGATTAGTCACTGATTGGTCAGCGTCATATACTCCTCTGTACAACACCCAGTTGGTAAAAAGTAAAAACACGCCCAGTTGTCCATTGAGAAACTCATTAGCATAAATCTAAACTAGCTCATAACTTGCTCAAAAATGATCATTTTTCAAAATAAAAACCACTGCTGTTATCTACATTACAGCGCCAATCAGATTATGTAGGAGATAGGGCACTTATAATCTGGTGACAGAGCCTCTTTAAAACTACTGCCGGTTCGGAGAATTGGGGTGAAGCGGGAACCCAGAAACTCTCGTTCTGCTGGATGAGGCCTGGGGTCGCTGGAGGACAGTGCAGAAACGGGGACATTTGAGAATGTAATGTTTTCTTTTTTCTTTTACAGTGGGCAGTATAGGGGCTATCTACACGGGGCGCTACAGGGGACTCTAGAGGAGACTCTACAGGGGGCAATATCTACAGGGGACTCTATAGGGGGCCCTATCTACAGGGGACTCTACAGGGGGCAGTATCTACAGGGGACTCTACAGGGGGCAATATGTACAGGAGACTCTATAGGGGGCCCTATCTACAGGGGGCACTATCTACAGGGGATTCTACAGGGGGCACGATCTACAGGGGACGTTTATAGGGGACCATGACTCTAACATACAATTGACATGGAAGGTTGATGACATGGCGATTGATTTCCTGGATATGCTCAGCAAGCGAGACAGTGACGGATACCTACAAACAGATGTCCACAGAAGGAGACTGCAGTAAATTCCTAGTTGCATGCCTCATTCTCGCATCCTAGGCGTTTGATTCGATCCATTCCTCCGGGTCAAGTTCTGAGGATGAAGAGACTCTGCTCTTTTGAGGAAGATTTTGAGAAACAATCAGCAAATTTGAAACAGCGCTTTCTAGTCGGAGGATATAGCAAAAAATGCATTGGAAAAGCGTATACTAGAGCCAATAAAACTACACTCCATCCTGCAGTCAAGAAACCATCCACCACATGAATCAAGTAGGTGACGACATACCATGACAGATGGTGGGAAATTACATAATGCCTGTCTAAATATTGGCCTATTCTTCAGACTGACCCAATTTTGTCTGAAATATTGACCTTGAGACCTGCTGTCGCCTCTAGACGGGCAAGCAATTTACGTGACATACTGGTACACAGTTATCACAATCCTCCGGGGATAAAGCCAATCTTTGAAGCAGGTAAACCAAGATGGAGCACCGTGTGGACGGTGTATTACTTGTTCTAACATTGATACAAGTGAAGAATTTTCTGACTCCTCCTGTTCAGCAAAGTATGAAATCACACGGACTATTGCCTGAAATACAAGGGGGTGGGGGGTGATTTATTATGCACAATGTTATTACCTGAGGATATATATTGGCCTTATCACCAGATATCTTAAAGTATGGACGACAGAGCATGTCAATGGAATTGAGGCAGCCTGAGCCAGGGTAACTGAACCTGGAATGGTGGAGCAACTGAAAACTCTACAAGGACACTTTTTTCTCCACCATAGTTGTTACTCTAAAGCTCTACGCATTAGGGGCATTGATCATGTAGAAATGGACTAGAGAGGTGGGCCCCTCATGACAATATTGCTGAGATTAGAGAGCCGCTCGATCTGGAAACTTAAAACGGTCCAACCATTGGGGGTTAAAGGAAAATTTTGGATTTGCAGCATTCCTATAAGTGGTGTAGGGTTCTCCCTTGCAGTGTTTTTTTTATGGTGTCCAGTAACATTATATTGGGCATCTAATTTTTAATTATTTATTTATTTTCTAGTTTCATTTCAGATCTCCATCAGATGATCCTTCACCAGAAGGACTGGAATATCGTTCTGTTTAGATTGAAAAAGAGAAGACCTATTTCTGGTGGTCCGTGTCTTTGCCCCTTTTTCCTTTTGCCTTTTTTCCTGATTTATTATTATTTTTCTTTTTTTATTTATGTGTGTTTTTTTTCTGCATTATTTGATGTGCAATGTATATACATTTCCGCACTATTATTGTACACGATACACACACACACTACTGGTGTATGTGTTTCATGTACATACTTTGACACCATTACATTTTTTGTTTTTGCCATTTATTATTATTATATGTTATGCACGCATGTCATTGTTACTAATTTTTGATATTTTAGTGTTGCACTGGTTCACATATCAGCTGAATAAATTGAGATACCATGTATTTCATCATCTAATAGTCTTTGTAGTTGCCTAACACTGGGGGATATTAACCCTGGTTACCACTGGCACATTATTTAAGTATTGCGTAGTATGCCTTTATATGGCTACATTGACCTATATCTAATAGGTTCAGTATATACACATATACATAATTATGTATACACTTTTCACTGAGACACTTCCTTTAAATGAATAGTGGTCTAAATTTGGTTCACGTTTTAGAGAGCGTATCTTATTCTTATATTTGTTTTTCACACATATACACTACCGTTCAAAAGTTTAGGGTCACTTAGAAATTTCCTTATTTTTGAAAGAAAAGCACAGTTTTTATCAATGAAGATAACATTAAATTAATCAGAAATACACTCTATACATTGTTAATGTCCTAAATGACTATTCTAGCTGCAAACGTCTGGTTGTTAATGCAATATCTACATAGGTGTATAGAGGCCCATTTCCAGCAACCATCACTCCAGTGTTCTAATGGTACATTGTGTTTGCTAACTGTGTTAGAAGGCTAATGGATGATTAGAAAACACTTGAAAACCCTTGTGCAATTATGTTAGCACCGCTGTAAACAGTTTTGCTGTTTAGAGGAGCTATAAAACTCACCTTCCTTTGAGCTAGTTGAGAATCTGGAGCATTACATTTGTGGGTTCGATTAAACTCTCAAAATTGCTAGAAAAAGAGAGCTTTCATGTGAAATTCAACAGTCTATTCTTTTTCTTAGAAATGAAGGCTATTCCATGCGAGAAATTGTAAGTGAAATATAAGTGTGAGTTTTCATGGAAAACACAAAATTGTCTGGGTGACCCCAAACTTTTGAACGGTAGTGTATATATTTTTGCAGATTATATATTTAATTCTTTTATTATACACTTCTTCTTATCATATATACGATATTGTACCATTACTACCACTAGATGTGGGAGGTTGCATGGAGATTGGGATTTTACTATTCCTTTCTCTCTTCCCATCCCAAACATTGTTAAACATGGTTACATGCTGTGACCTAATTAGTCCAGCATTTTCTGTCCATCTAAGCCCGCTGCTGTCTGGCATTCATCTAGCACACTGTAGTAATCATCTCTGAATTTTATATACATGTGTTTTATGCTTTTGTATTCAATACAATTTAGACTTTTTATACTGCATTGGTGTTTCATAGACTTCATTTTTTTTTAGTCTATTATTTTATCCTATTTACAGGGGCCCAATCTACAGGGCACTCTACAAGGGGCACTATCTAGAAGGGACTCTAGGGGGGACCCTATCTACTGGGGACTCTTTGAGGGGCCCTATCTATAAGGGACTCTATGGGGGGACCTATAGACAGGGGACTCTATGTGGGGACTTATCTACAGGGGGGTCCTATCTAGAGGGGGCCCTATCTACAGGGGACTCTACAGAGGGCACTATCTACAGGGGGCACTATTTACAGCCTGTAGACTACAGGGGGCACTATCTACAGGGGACTCTACATGGGCCCTATCTACAAGGGGCACTATCTACAGGGGACACTATCCACTGGGGAATTTACAGGGGACACTATTTACAGCCTATAGACTACTGGGGCAACTATCTACAGGGAGTACTAACTACAGGGGACTCTATGGTGGGCACTATCTATATGGGACTCTATGGTGGTACTATCTACAGGGGGCTCTATCGGGGCACTATCTACAGGAGGTTCTATGGGGAGCACTATCTACAGGAGGCTCTATGGGAAGCACTATCTACAGAGGGATCTATGTGGGGCACTATGTACAGAGAGGGCTCTTTGAGGGGCACTATCTACAGGGGGTACTATCTATAGGGGACTTTACAGGGGGCTCTATGAGGACCACTACATACAGGGGGCTCTATGAGGGGCATAATCTGCAGGGGGCTTTATGAGGGGCACTATCTACAGAGGGCTCTCTGAGGGGCATGATCTACTGAGGGCATTGTGAGTGGCACTATCTGCAAGGGGCACTGTGTGTGTGTGGTGCTTTACTTTACAGTGTTTGACACTATTTTATTCATAGGCACAGTGTATGGTACTATTATATTCAAGGGCACAGTGCTTGGTACTGTTATATTCAGGGGCACAGTGTGTAGCACTATTATATTCAGGGGCACATTGTATGGTACTATTATATTCAGGGGCAAAGAGTGTGGCACCATGAGAATTTTATCTTCATTTATAGGCGCGAAAATGTTAGAAAAGTGAGCAGCCGAAGACATCTGAACAGCAAACTCTGGGTCGTGGCCAGGAGGCGTCATCATGGAGGTCTGAACCAGATGGAAAAGAAAAAGAGAAAAAGACGACTTCAATCTAAGATGTCCTCCGTGAGTCACTAAATGTAAGTGTTTATTCTCCCTGTGACTGATCAGTACTGTAGGCACTGTATGATCTGCAGCGAGATGATGGGTGTATCATTCTTTTTTGTGAAACAGCAACTCCCAAGATATCATTATTTAATTCTTCAGGCCATTCTGGGAGCTGTAGTTTTATGTCGTACAAACTTATATGGCAGGGGTTAAACTGAATTTGCAAATGATCTCTGTATTTGTGCTTGTGCTTTATATATGTACTGAGCTTTGTTCTGGTGCTGTGTATATGTACTGAGCTTTGTTCTGGTGCTTTATATATGTATTGAGCTTTGTACTGGTGATGTGTTTATGTACTGAGCTTGGTTCTAGTGATGTATTTATGTACTGAGCTTTGTTCTGGTGCTGTCTATATGTACTAGGCTTTGTTCTAGCACCGTACATATGTACTGAGTTTTGTTCTGGTGCTGTATATATGTACTGAGCTTGGTTCTGGCACCGTATCTGTGCATTAGCCGGGAGATTTGTCACAGCTTACTGTGCACACCGCACTGTCCTCCACTCCACAGCCTAACTCAATGGGCTGAGCATGCTTAGGATATTGAATGTGCGCATATAGGTCTACATGAGTTTGATATAATGTGTGGGTAGGTAGGTAGGTATGCTTATGTAATTATATACATAGTGTGAAAATCCAGTTAAACATTCTGGACAGGGAATTTCTTTATTTAGAGTCCACTTTAATATAGGGTGTATTTAGAATATTGTAATTGTTTTATTTGATTACTAGAATACTGGTCTTAATGTAAGAAATTATCTTATTATGAACTAATAATGTTTTGTATACATTTTGTACTTTTTTGAGATCTTATATTTTTTTATGTTTTATATGTCAAACACTTTTTCATTATTGTATATACCTGATTAAAGTGGGTGGTTTTCTTTCCTGGCTACTATTTTAGCCACACTATTTCACTTCCTCCCCTATCTATTAGTAATGGCTCTTGAGAGCTAGGAACACATCAGGGGGGCCGGACGCTTTATGTTATTCGTCCACATCATGTTGCTTGGTTTTATCCGCTGGCTATTCTAAATAAAGAAGATATATTTTGTCATTCCACAAGGAGTGCTGATTCTTTCCTCCTGAATATTGTTTCTGTGGCGTGGAGATCGCTGTTTTCTTCGTGCACCTCGGAGGGTGAGCTGACATTCCTACTCTTATTTACTGCATTGATTTCAATATTAACGCTTCCGTTGCTAATGGTTTCCGTTTGTCTCCACTCTGTAAGGTTTCCGTTTTGTTTCCGTTCATGTGTTCCCCTGATGGAAAGGTCTGACGGAACCCATGAACGGAACCCCAATGCAGATATGAATGAAGCCTTACAGAGTTCATGTTGTGCAACAATTTTTATATTCTGTGACCCATAGTGAGAGGATAGATTTTGATCTACGCCTCTCCTTATTGTAGTTGAAACTCCTTGATGATTTACAGGTAGTTGCACAGACTGTATTAAATCAAAAACAATATTTTGTGTTCCCCAACACGTCTCACTCTCCACATACATAATCACTATTAACCCCTTCCCGCTCCTGGATGTACTATTAGGTCATGGTAGCTGTATCGTTCGCGCTCCATGACCTAATAGTACGTCCTGCAATCAGCACAGCGGTGCTCGCGCCCGGCGCGTTCATGCGCTTTGATAGCTGCTGTTTCTGATAGCAGGCTATCACAGCATAATGGGCCGGGAAGATTTACTATGGTCCCGCCTCGCCGATCGCCGCTATTGGCTAGTCAGTGAGTAACTGACCAATAGCAGCGATTGGTCTCTTCACTTCCTCTCCCTGACCTCACATCCTGCTGCAACCGCCCTGAATGCCCTGTTGGAGTTAGCGAGGCATTGAAAGCGGTTGTGAGCAGAGAGTCAGAAAATAAAAGAAGTGAAAAAAGTGAAAAAAAGTGAAAAAACAATGGTTTTTTTGCTTCCCACCTCCCCATCCACTAGCCACTCCTGTTCCCTTCCTCTTTGATTTCCACCCACGTTTTTTGGTCAGTGATCTCCTATCACTGACCACTTTTCAGTCTTCAGGACCGAATTTCTTGGTCCCTGGGGATTTTTTTTTCATTTTTTTCTATATAAAACAAAAATAAATATAAAAAAAAAAAAATAGTTAGTTTAGCCAATTTTGACAATTTAACTGGTTAGTTTAGTATTAGGGTTAGTTAGTGTCAGGGAACCATCAAAAAGCGTAGTTAGGTATAGTGTTAGGGAATTTAGCGTCAGGAATCGGTCACCGTAGATAGGCTTAGCGTTAGGGATCCATCACCTTAGTTAGGTTTAGCGTCAAGGAAGCTCGGAATAATCTAGATAGGTTTAGCGTCAGGGACCCGTCACCGTAGTTAGGTTTAGTGTCAGGGAAGCTTGGAATAATCTAGATAGGTTTAGTGTCAGGGAATCGTCGCCGTAGTTAGGTTTAGCGTTAGGGAAGTTGACATAAAATTTAGTTAGGTTTAGTGTTAGGAACCCTCGCCCTAGTTAGCTTTAGGCCTCATTTACACGAGCGTATTATACGCGCGTGCGACGCGCGTGCTTTTCACGCGTGTCGTACGCACCTATAATAGTCTATGGGGCTGTTTAGACGATGCGTGAATTTTGCGCTGCGTGAGTGCGTTGCGTAAAACTCACGACATGTTCTATATTCTTGCGTTTTTCACGCAACACGCACCCATTGACTTCAATGGGTGCGTGAAAACAACGCATGCCACACGGACGGTCCTGCGTTGCATGCACGAAAATCACGCAAGAGCTGTCAAAAGGATAAATGTAAACAGAAAAGCACCACGTGCTTTTCTGGTTACAAACATCCAAACGGAGTGTCAAATTAGAGATGAGCGCACCGAACTTCACCGGGTTCGGCCGAACTCGTTTTGACCGAACCCGGCAAAAAATGTTCGGGTACGCGACGTCAGGAGACAGTCACTGCCCACGGTGCTCAAAGACTTAAACTGTTTCAGCACCATGGACAGTGACTTTCGATCACAATATACATATACGTGTAAAAAAAAACAGACGTTCGGACTTACCGATAAGTCCCGGCTCCTTCCTCCAGTCCGACCTCCCGGGATGACAATTCAGGCCAAGTGACAGCTGCAGCCAATCACAGGCCAAGCACAGGCTGCAGCCAATCACAGGCTGCAGCGGTCTCATGGCCTGCCGCGTCATCCTGGGAGGTGGGGCCGGATGACAAGAGAGGGACGCGTCACCAAGGCAACGGCCGGGAGACCGGACTGGAGGAAGCAGGCAGTTCATGGTAAGTTTGAACGTCTTTTTTTATTCACAGGTTGGTGTATATTGTGATCGGCATTCACTGTCGAGGGTGCTGAAAGAGTTACTGCCGATCAGTTAGCTCTTTCAGCACCTTGGACAGTGACGGGCGTCGACTACCTCATCTCTATGATGGCGGCTGCGTGAAAATCACGCAGCCGCGCATCATACACGGATGACACACGGAGCTGTCAAATGCCTTTTGCGCGCGCAAAACGCAGCGTTTTTTGCGCGCGCAAAACGCACACGCTCGTGTAAATCCGGCCTTAGTGTCAGGGAAGTCCACTTGCTCTCTAAAAACAAAACACGCATTTGTGCTAGTTGTGCTAGCCTATTGCTCCCAGTTAGGGATTTATTTTTTTGCTGTATATAAATTTTGTCTTAGCACAACAACCATGTCCCAACGGACATTTACTGCTGAAGAGGTGTATGCATTTCTGGCCTCCGACACAGACTCGTCGGATGGTGATACACTGTTTTATTTGTCTACCTCCTCATCCAGCGATGAAGAGGAGGGACCCCCTAGGAAACGCCCCAGGACCACCACCATAGTTGAAATCCCTGAGAGAATTGACCCCACAGCAAGTGATACCCCTGAGCGAAGTGACCCCATTTGGATGCCCACACCAGGCCATTATGAACCCCAAATCCCTGAGTACACGGGCAGCCCAGGGATCAAATTTAACACGGCAGGGTTCAGTGAGATGGACTTTTTCAAGTTCTTCTTCACTGATGACTTTATAGAGCTAATGGTCTCCCAGACTAATTTATATGGCCAACAGTATATCACCAAGAACCCCAACTCATTTTATGCCCAATCCCAGAGGTGGACTCCTGTAGACACAGCAGAGTTGGGCAAGTTCTGGGGACTGCTCTTGAATATGGGGCTTCTTATAAAGCCATCCATTAGGACATCTTATACCACACCCCGATGTACCGTATGGCCATGTCCAGGATGCGTTATGAGCCAATACTTTGCTTCCTACATTATGCCAATAATGAGCAGTGCCCACCCCGAGATGACCCCAGTTTTGACCGTTTACATAAACTGAGACCCTTATTAGACCATTTCAGTGCCCGGTTTGCCCAAGCATACACCCCCGAGAAGTGTATTTCTATTGATGAGTCCCTGGTACATTTTAAAGGGAGGCTTCAATTCCGCCAGTACCTGCCGAGCAAGAGGGCAAGGTATGGCTTGAAGATATATAAGCTGTGCGAGAGTGCATCAGGGTATACCTACACATTTAGGATAAGGACAGCAGTATTCAGCCACCAGAATGCCCCCCCCCCCTTACTGGGAATTAACGCAAAAATTGTGTGGGATTTGGTGCACCCACTGCTGGACCAGGGTTACCACCTCTACCTGGATAATTTTTATACCAGCGTCCCACTCTTCAAGTGCCTTGTGTAAAGGATCTGCCAGGCACAGCTTCGGGGTTAACTCCCATAGGTAATCAGTCTACACCTGAATCTACGTCTCTGAGACTGACTCCTTCTTCCACCACTCAGGATGGCAGGCTTAGGAGTGGGAGAGCCTATCGCAGCCTGGCCAGACAGAGCTAGCTCCCGCCCTCTGTCTATTTCTACCTGCCTTTCCTGTTTCTCCCTTGCTTGTGATTCTTTCCGTGTGGTTTCCTGGCCCAGCTACAGCTCCTAACTATTTGATCCTGCTCCATACTGACCCTGGCTTACTGACTACTCTTCTGCTCTGCGTTTGGTACCTCGTGCTCTCCTGGTTTGACTTGGCTCGTTCTCCACTCTGTTGCTCACAGTGTTGCCGTGGGCAACTGCCCCTTTCCCTTTTCTTTGTATTCCCTTTTATGTTTGTCTCGTGCACTTACTGAGCATAGGGACCGCCGCCCAGTTGTACCCCGTCGCCTAGGGCGGGTCGTTGCAAGTAGGCAGAGACAGAGTGGCCGGTAGATTAGGGCTCACTTGTCCGTTTCCCTACCCCTATCATTACATAATCACAAGCCCATACCTAGTCTACCCTGGTCCCTGACAACCCTGGCTCAGCAAATGCAGGGTCTCTCCCTACAGGTCCAGGCCCTGGCTCAGAGGGTCAACCAGCCTGATGCTACCTTGGTAGTTCCCCTCACCTCACCTCCTGAACCCCACCTCAAGTTGCCCGACCGGTTCACAGGGGACCGGAGGGCTTTTCTCTCCTTTCGGGAGAGTTGTAGGCTTTACTTTCGCTTAAAGCCCCACTCCTGAGGTTCTGAGAGCCAGCGAGTGGGTATAATCCAAGAATGGGCCTTCTCCTTGGCTCCTGACGCCCCTGAACTTTCCTCCGTTGATCTTTTCTTTTCTGCTCTCGGACTCATTTATGACGAGACTGACAAGACTGCCTTTGCCGAGAGTCAGCTGGTGACTTTACGTCAGGGTAAGAGACCTGTTGAGGAGTATTGTTCTGACTTTAGGAAGTGGTGCGTAGCTTCTCGGTAGAATGACCCTGCCTTAAGGTGCCAGTTTAGGTTGGGTCTGTCGAATGCCCTGAAAGACCTGCTAGTTAGCTATCCCTCTTCTGACTCTCTAGACCAGGTTATGGCTTTAGCGGTACGACTTGACCGACGTCTCAGGGAACGACAACGCGAACGTTTATGTGTTTTCTCCTCCGACTCCCCCATGATGCCTCCCGAGGTTCCGTTGCTTCGTTCTTCCCCGGAAGACTCAGAGGTACCTATGCAACTCGGGGCCTTCGTGTCCCCCCAACAACGTAGAGATTTCAGCAGGAAGAATGGTCTCTGCTTCTACTGTGGGGATGACAAGCATCAAGTGAACAACTGTCCTAAGCGTAAGAATGCAGCCGGAGAACTTCTGCGCCTAAATGATCATCGGGGAGGTCACTTGTGCGCACAGGTATTTCCCGTAAATATGAAACGTAATAAGATCTTGCTTCCTTTTCAGGTCTCTTTTGGTGGTAGGTCTGCTACCGGCAGTGCCTTCGTGGATTCAGGGTCCTCTGCTAATATCATGTCTGTGGAATTTGCTATGTCTCTTGCTATGCCTTTGATTGATTTGCCTAAACCTGTCCCGGTAGTGGGTATCGACTCCACTCCTCTTGCTAATGGTTATTTTACACAGCATACCCCTGTTTTTGAACTCCTTGTTGGCTCCATGCATTTGGAGCAGTGCTCTGTACTGTTGATGCAGGGATTATCGTCCGATTTGGTTTTAGGCCTTCCCTGGTTGCAGTTGCATAATCCCACGTTTGACTGGAATACTCGGGAGCTTACCAAATGGGGTAAGGAATGTTTGACGTCATGTTTTTCTGTAAATTCTATTTCCCCCCCTGAGGAGGTGAACACGCTACCTGAGTTTGTTCGGGACTTCGCTGATGTTTTCTCTAAGGAGGCCTCCGAAGTGTTACCTCCTCATAGAGAATACGATTGCGCTATCGAATTGGTACCAGGAGCTAAGCTTCCTAAGGGTAGGATATTTAATCTTTCTTGTCCCGAACGTGAAGCCATGAGAGAGTATATCCAGGAATGCCTGGCCAAGGGTTACATTCGCCCCTCTACTTCTCCGGTAGGTGCTGGCTTCTTCTTCGTAGGGAAGAAGGATGGTGGTCTTAGGCCATGCATTGACTACCGTAACCTGAATAAGGTCACTGTAAGGAACCAGTATCCCCTTCCTTTGATTCCTGATCTCTTTAATCAGGTTCAGGGGGCTCAATGGTTCTCTAAGTTTGATCTACGGGGGGCGTATAACCTTATCCGCATCAAAGAGGGGGATGAGTGGAAGACTGCGTTTAACACGCCCGAAGGTCATTTGGAATACCTCGTCATGCCCTTTGGGTTGTGTAATGCTCCGGCGGTCTTCCAGAATTTCATAAATGAGATTTTGAGAAATTACCTGGGGATATTTCTGGTAGTGTACCTTGATGACATACTGGTGTTTTCCAAGGACTGGCCCTCCCACATTGAGCATGTCCAGAAGGTGCTCCAGGTCCTTCGGGAAAGCAAACTGTTTGCAAAAACCGAAAAATGTGTGTTTGGGGTACAGGAGATACCATTTTTGGGTCAAATCCTCACTCCTCATGAATTCCGCATTGACCCCGCCAAGGTTCAGGCTGTGGCGGAATGGGTCCAACCTGCCTCCCTGAAGGCGTTACAGTGTTTTTTGGGGTTCGCTAATTATTACAGGAGATTTATTGCTAACTTCTCGGTCATCGCTAAGCCTCTTACGGACCTCACTCCAAAGGTGCTGATCTCCTCCACTGGTCTCCTGAGGCCGTCTAGGCTTTTGAGGTCCTTAAGAAGTGCTTTATCTCGGCCCCGGTGCTGGTTCAGCCCAACCAAATGGAGTCATTTATCGTGGAAGTTGACGCATCCGAGGTGGGAGAGGGGGCTGTCTTGTCCCAGGGTACCAGGTCCCTCACCCATCTCCACCCCTGTGCCTACTTCTCCAGGAAGTTTTCGCCCACTGAGAGTAACTATGATATTGGCAACCGCAAACTTTTAGCTATTAAATGGGCATTTGAAGAGTGGCGCCATTTCCTGGAGGGGGCTAGGCACCAGGTAACGGTCCTTACCGACCACAAGAATCTGGTTTTCCTAGAATCTGCCCGGAGGCTAAACCCGAGACAAGCTCGATGGGCGCTATTTTTTACCAGATTCAACTTTTTGGTTACCTATAGGGCTGGGTCTAAAAATATTAAGGCCGATGCACTGTCGCGTAGCTTCATGGCCAGCCCTCCTTTGGAGGAAGATCCTGCTTGTATTTTGCCTCCCGGTATAATCATTTCTTCTATTGATTCTGATTTAGTCTCTGAAATTGCGGCTGATCAAGGTTCAGCTCCCGGGAACCTTCCTGAGGACAAGCTGTTAGTTCCCCTGCAATTCCGACTAAGGGTACTTAGGGAAAATCATGACTCCACACTATCTGGTCATCCAGGCATCCTGGGTACCAAACACCTCATTCCCAGAAACTATTGGTGGCCTGGGTTGCCTAAAGACGATAAGGCCTACGTCGCCGCTTGTGAGGTTTGTGCTAGGTCCAAGACTCCCAGGTCCCGACCAGTGGGCTTACTACGTTCGTTGCCCATTCCCCAGAGACCTTGGACACATATCTACATGGATTTTATCACCGATTTGCCTCCATCCCAAGGCAAGTTGGTGGTGTGGGTGGTAGTAGACCGCTTCAGTAAGATGTGCCACTTTGTGCCCCTCAAGAAACTACCCAATGCCAAGACGTTAGCTAACTTGTTTGTCAAACACATCCTGCGCCTCCATGGGGTCCCTGTCAATATTGTTTCGGACAGAGGGGTACAATTTGTTTCTTTGTTTTGGAGAGCCTTCTGTAAGAAGTTGGAGATTGATCTGTCCTTCTCCTCTGCCTTCCATCCTGAAACCAATGGCCAAACTGAGAGGACTAATCAATCTCTAGAACAATATTTAAGGTGTTTTATCTCTGACTGTCAATATGATTGGGTCTCATTCATTCCCCTCGCTGAATTTTCCCTTAATAACCGGGTCAGTAACTCGTCAGGGGTCTCCCCCTTTTTCTGTAATTTTGGGTCTAATCCACGGTTCTCCTCCGTTTCACCTGGTAGTTCCAACAATCCCGAGGTAGAGGTCGTTCATCGGGAACTGTGCACAGTCTGGGCCCAGGTTCAGAAGAACCTAGAGGCGTCCCAGAGCGTACAAAAAACTCAGGCTGATAGAAAATGTTCTGCTAACCGCTTGTTTATGGTCGGGGATCTGGTGTGGTTATCGTCTAGGAACTTGCGTCTTAAGGTCCCGTCCAAGAAGTTTGCTCCCCGGTTTATTGGGCCGTATAAGGTCATTGAAGTCCTCAATCCTGTCTCCTTCCGGCTGGAGTTACCCCCATCTTTTCGTATACACGACGTGTTTCATGCCTCCCTCCTTAAACGCTGCTCCCCGTCCTTGGCTCCCTCGAGGAAACCTCCTGTTCCCGTTCTCACCCTTGAGGGGGTGGAATTCGAGGTGGCCAAGATTGTGGACAGCAAGATGGTCCAAGGCTCCCTCCAGTACCTGGTCCATTGGAGAGGATACGGGCCTGAGGAGAGGACTTGGGTACCCGCCCGGGATGTTCACGCTGGGGTATTGGTCAGGAAGTTCCACCTTCGTTTCCCCAGTAAACCAGGTCCACTTAGAAAGGGTCCGGTGGCCCCTCATAAAAGGGGGGTACTGTAAAGGATCTGCCAGGCACAGCTTCGGGGTTAACTCCCATAGGTAATCAGTCTACACCTGAATCTACGTCTCTGAGACTGACTCCTTCTTCCACCACTCAGGATGGCAGGCTTAGGAGTGGGAGAGTCTATCGCAGCCTGGCCAGATGGAGCTAGCTACCGCCCTCTGTCTATTTATACCTGCCTTTCCTGTTTCTCCCTTGCTTGTGATTCTTTCCGTGTGGTTTCCTGGCCCAGCTACAGCTCCTAACTATTTGATCCTGCTCCATACTGACCCTGGCTTACTGACTACTCTTCTGCTCTGCGTTTGGTACCTCGTGCTCTCCTGGTTTGACTTGGCTCGTTCTCCACTCTGTTGCTCACGGTGTTGCCGTGGGCAACTGCCCCTTTCCCTTTTCTTTGTATTCCCTTTTATGTTTGTCTCGTGCACTTACTGAGCATAGGGACCGCCGCCCAGTTGTACCCCGTCGCCTAGGGCGGGTCGTTGCAAGTAGGCAGGGGGACAGAGTGGCGGGTAGATTAGGGCTCACTTGTCCGTTTCCCTACCCCTATCATTACACCTTGCTTCCAGAAGTACTGCGGCATGCGGCACTGCTAGAAAAATAAATCTTAGAGGCCTCCCTAAAACACTGCTTGGGCAAACACTCAGAAGGGATGAGAGCAGGGAACATTCTAGCAGTAACATTTTGTGTGTCAAGTACAAGGACAAGAGAGATGTCCTTGTATTAACAACAATACATGGCCACACCAGTACCCGAGGTACCAGTACAGAGACCCCCAAACCAGATTGCATCCTGGACTACAATAGGTACATGGGAGGGGTGGACTTGTCAGATCAAGTCCTGAAGCCCTACAGCGCCATGCGGAAATCGAGGGCGTGGTATAAGAAGCTGGCCGTGCACATCATACAGATGGCATTGTACAATGTGTACGTGCTACGTCGATGTGCAGGCCAGAGGGGAACTTTCCTGGAATTTCAAGAGGTGGTTATAAAGAACCTAATTTTTTGGGACCAGGAAGGGGGGGCACCCATTACTTCTGGAAGCGAGGCCACACGCATCGTACCAGGGCAACACTTTCCAGGAGAAGTTCCCCAAACCGGTGGAAAGGGAAAGAGTCAAAAGAGGTGCAGAGTCTGCTATAAGAGGGTGATAAGGAAGGACACAATATACCAATGCGACACGTGTCCCGAAAAACCAGGGCTCTGTATAAAAGATTGTTTTAAAATTTACCATACATCCCTTGATTTGTAATTAACCCTGATGCACTCCACACAGCTTATCCCCCTCATCTTTCCCTTCTGAGCCCTGCCATGTGCCCAAGCAGCAAATAACAGCCACATGTAGGGTATTGCCGTACCCGGGAGAACCCACATTACAATTTATGGGGTGTATGTCTCCGGTGGCACATGCTGGGCACAATATATCGGACACTGAAATGGCATATATGTATAGGAAATTGCAAATCTCACTTTGCACCATCTGCTGCACATTACCTTTTACACAATAACTGTGGGGTCAAAATACTCACTACACCTCTAGATGAATGCCTTAAGGGGTGTAGTTCTTAAAATGGGGTCACTTCTTGGGGGTTTCAACTGTACTGGTATCTCAGGGGTTCTGCCTACATGATTTAGCACCAGAAAAGCTCCAGTAGGCTAAATGGTGGTCCTTCCCTTCTGAGCCCTGCCGTGTGCCCAGGCAGCTAATAACAGCCACATGTAGGGTATTTCCATACCCGGGAGAACCCACATTACAATATATGGGGTGTATGTCTCCGGTGGCACATGCTGGGCACAATATATCGGACACTGAAATGGCATATATGTATAGGAAATTGCAAATCTCACTCTGCACCATCTTCTGCGCATTATATTTTACACAGTAACTGTGGGAACAAAATGCTCACTACACCTTTAGATGAATGTCTTAAGGGGTGTAGTTTTTAAAATGGGTCACTTCTCGGGGGTTTCAACTGTACTGGTACCTCAGGGGCTTCTGCATACATGACTTCGCACCAGAAAATCCCCAGTAGGCCAAATGGTGGTCCTTCCCTTCTAAGCCCTGCCATGTGCTAAGGCAGCTAATAACAGCCACATGTAGGGGTATTGCCGTACCCGGGAGAACCCACATTACAATTTATGAGGTGTATGTCTCTGGTGGTACATGCTGGGCACAATATATCGGACACTGAAATGGCATATATGTATAGGAAATTGCAAATCTCACTCTGCACGATCTGCTGCGCATTATCTTTTACACAGTACCTGTGGGGTCAAAATGCTCACTACACCTCTAAATGAATGTCTTAAGGGGTGTAGTTTTTAAAATGGGGTCACTTCTCGGGGGTTTCAACTGTATTGGTACCTCAGAGACTTCTGCATACATGACTTAGCACCAGAAAAGCTCTAGTAGGCCAAATGGTGGTCCTTTCCTTCTGAGTCCTGCCATGGGCCCAAACCTCAGTTTATCACCACAAATGGGGTATTGTCGTAATAAGGACAAATTGGGCAACAAAATGTGTTATTTTGTTCCCTGTGAAAACAAGAAATTTTGATCAAAAATGACATCTTATTGGAAAAATGAAATTTTTTAAATTTCACAGACAAATTCAAATAGGTGCTGCGAAAAAACTGTGTGGTCAAAATGATAACAACAACCATAAATGAATTCCTTGAGGGCTGTAGTTTCCAAAATGGGGTCACTTTTGGTGGGTTTCCATTGCTTTGATACCTCTGGGGCTCTGCAAATGCGACATGGCACCCGAAAACCAATCCAGCAAAATCTGGACTCCAACAAACAAATAGCGCTCCTTTCCTTCTGAGTCCTCCCATGGGCCCAAACGGCAGTTTATCACCACAAATGGGGTATTGCCGCTCTAAGGACAAATTAGGCAACAAAATGGGGTGTTTTATTCCTTGTCAAAATAAGAAATTTTGATCAAAAATTACATCTTATTGGAAAAAATATCATTTTTTTAATTTCACAGCCCAATTCAAATAGGTGCTGTGAAAAAACTGTGCCGTCAAAATGATAACAACAACCATAAATGAATTCCTTGAGGGGTGTAGTTTTCAAAATGGGGTCACTTCTGGTGGGTTTCCATTGATTTGATACCTCAACACTTCTTCAAACCTGGCATGCTGCCTAAAATATATTCTAATAAAAAAAGAGGACTCAAAATGTACTAGGTCCTTCTTTGCTTCTGGGGCTTGTGTTTTAGTCCACGAGCGCACTAGAGCCACATGTGGGACATTTCTAAAAACTGCAGAATCTGGAAAATACATATTTAGTAGTATTTCTCTGGTAAAAGCTTCTGTGTTACAGAAAAAAATTTAATAATATTGAAATTCAGCAAGAAAAATGAAATTTTCTAATTTCACCTCCACTTTGCTTTAATTCCTGTGAAACGCCTGAAGGGTTAAAAAACGTTCTAAATGCCATTTTGAATACTTTGAGGGGTCTAGTTTTTAAAATGGGGTGTTTTATGGGGGTTTCTAATACATAGGTCCCTCAAAGCCACTTCAGAACTGAACAGGTACCTTAAAAAAAGGCTTTTGAAATTTTCTTAAAAATATGAGAAATTGCTGTTTATGTTCTAAGCCTTGTAACGTCCAAGAAGAATAAAATAATATTAAAAAAAGATGCCAATCTAAAGTAGACATATGGGAAATGTGAACTAGTAACTATTTTTTCAAAATTTTCGCTAAATTTTGCAATTTTTCACCAATAAACACTGAATATATCGACCAAATTTTACCACGAACATGAAGCCCAATGTGTCACGAGAAAACAATCTCAGAATCGCTTGGATAGGTTTAAGCATTCCGACGTTATTACCACATAAAGTGAAATATGTCAGATTTGAAAAATGGGCTCTGAGCCTTAAGGCCAAAACAAGGCTGCGTCCTTAAGGGGTTAAAGAACATCTGTCATTAGACCATTGAACTTATATAAAATGCCCTAGCAGAGAGGACCTAATGGATGCATCTGCCAATCTAGGGACTGAAATATAACACATGTTACATGTGCATGTAAAACTTTGTGGGCATGGTTCATATTTTTGGCCAAAAGCTGTAGTACTTATATGTAACAAAAACAAAGAGTGATTGAAATAAGTAATTTGAACAGATTTGTGGAAAAAAACCATAATAAACAAACAATTTACATACAGTCCTTTTGAAAATATCACTTTTCAATATAGCATGGTGGAGATTATATAGAAAACATATTTAGGTCAAGTGAATTTTAAAACCATTGTTATTACATCCAATATTGTCTTCACGGGTGGTCAGAAAACCAAAATTGTAGTGTCTAATTTAGTGAATTGAAAGAAGTATTCTATCCCATGGTAATCTGCAGCCGCAGTGGGTAATATGTATTGCCATAATTACAGCCTACATCTACGGAATCAATAACTACAACACAAGATGGTATTTCTGGGCAACTATTCTTAGAAGAATGTCGTGTAGCAGAGCACAGTTTATTTATCAAATCACACACAAACCTAAAGTATTCTGAACTACCTCAGCTTAAACACAATAAAGTAGAGAAGGTTACGAATAATTAATTGGATTTCATAGGATATTTGCCAACTTGAAAAAAATAAATTAAAAGAGGTAGACTTTAGGGGTTAAAGTAACATTTTAATGTTAAAAAGCAAATTGCTTATGCCAAACTTTTTTTTCTGTGCAGATAGGACCTCTCACAAGGCCTATAAGTAAATGCCAGGATCAAGGTCCCCCTACATAGAAAGAACATTAAAATACAGCTGATATTCATTGCTATTTCATGGATTCTTCAGGTTCCTGGCGTGTATATACAAGCCTATTCTTAGGTTGTCAGTGGCAACTCTAGTGTTTGGCCACTGATGGTCAGTAGTATGTATAACAGTCTATACCTAGTGGTGACTGGTTTATTCATACTGTATAGCAGATCCTTGTGGTTATTTCTATATTCAATGTCCACATCCTACTTATCAGCGAAACTTCAGCATTACACGTGTACAGCAGTTATCATGTAGCTTCTGATCCCTGTTGGTAGACTGCAGATGTGGTTAGATGTTACATTGCTTTCCAGGTTCTCGATTGAGTGATTTACCATCCGTCGTGGTCTTATGGTATATACCTAGCCGATGAAGTGATGACTGGTTAATCCACTTCATTGGTCTAGCATAACTTGAAGCCACTGGGCCCCAATGCAAAATCTGCACAAAACAGACCCCCCATCTTCATGTACCATTTATAATACTGGAGTCTTCTTATTTGCCAGAGAAACTTTTGGGCCCCTTTGTCAACTGGGCCCGGGTGTGACTGCTATCTCTGCATCCCCTATAGCTGAAACTCTGATCAAGCCAAGAAGTCTTGTTTGAATGATCGAATGATCTATTGGTAATTGCCACGGGGGGACTAAATTAGTAAAGGAGGTTTCACGGCACGGGGTGTGGGCCCACTGGCCCGTACCGCGTAGCGGGACAGCAGCTGGCCAAACAGGTACAATGCAATGTCTATAGTCCAGAAAGGGTACCTGAGGCAATGTAGACAGTAGCGGTGGATTCAGGCTAAGATGAGGCTCCGACAGTAGACAGACACCCGGCGGGGTGCGACACAATAGAAGCAGCGGAGGATACAACATGACTCCAACTCTTGACGGCACAGAGGCACGGTAGCACGGGATACAGGGTACAGGCAGCAGGAACGGGTAACACTGGGACTGGAAAACACTAGTTTGCAATGGCAAACTTAGGTAACACAACAACGCTCAGGCAAGGATCAAGTGGGCAGAGCCCCTTATATAGTCCAGCAGCATTCTGGGCTAATTGCAGATACTCTGCAACTGTGCACGCACTGGCCCTTTAAGACCATGCACGCGCGCACCCTGCGGGAGACTGTGTCCGGACCAGGAAGTGAGTGCCGATGTCTCTCAGGAGGGAGATGCCGCCGGGAACTCACTCGTCCATGGCCGCGGCCGTCAGAGGGTAAGTCAGGACGACGGTCCGCGGCCATAGACGTTACAGGAGGTTGTCCTTGCTGGACAGATAAGAGCAACTTTGGTTTAACTTGGGGAAACCAGCAACAGTTGCACTTAGTACAAGGGAATGGTGACCAGAGCGGTCATGCAACTTTTCTCATACACTATTAGAGATTGATTCAAGAAGAAAAATCATGTGAAAGTGACACGCTAGTGTTCAGTATTGCAGGACTAAAATATAGGCTCACAAAAATGCTTACAGACGCTTGTATACATTATGCCCACTGCTCACCCTGTATGCTTGAAGTTTGAACATTTCATAGAAAACGATTCCTCTGTACGTCACTGGACCTCCTCACATGACTGCCATAACTTAAAGATCTGATACTGTATGAGTATGGTAGCAGATCTACTGGTGCATGCAAACTCGAGCTCCTGGACAACTCCTTCAAAAGAAGAGTCCACTTTGAACATTTCCCATTTAAAACTTACTTAAAAGTTTAATGGCTTTGTAAATACTTTCCCTGCTTTTCTTGTACTGCTTTTATAAGGTGTTTTCTTCACAGGGAAAGTAAACATTCTGCTGGTCCCGTCTAGAAATTTGTATGTTTTTTATCTGCAATCCGCAGACATTCATGTGACCTAACAACTAAGTTCTAACTGTGCAACTGAGCACTCACATCGCACTGCTTACAGGAAACTAGTATAATTCTGAATTTAAAGGAATTGCCTGGTTTTAAAAAAACATTTTCATATACCCTTTTAAGGAATTCTGAGTTAATAGATGAGAAGCGCAACACGCCCATGCATTACATGGATAGCCAATTTAATTAAATGGCACTGTGTAACGCTTAGTTTCCCCTGTGGGGGCACTGCAGGGGAACTGAACGCTTGTTACTAGGTTTCTCCACAGATTACAGCTGATCGCTGGAGGTCTCAGCATTTAGATCACCCTGTGATCAACTTATCGTCAGGGGACCCTTCTTACAAAAAAAGTCTGTCCATAGCAGGCAACCCCTAACATTCTTTCTGAACGGAGATTAAAAATGACATAATTAAAATCAGTACACATTTTAGTAAATTAAAGTCTTTGCAAAGATTTTTCACATTTATAGAGCTGTAAACTGTGTAATGTAAATGCGTTGTGCAAAAGTGTGGTATAGATATACTCTATTTGCTTTATGCCAGTAGCTACCGGCCTCAATTGAGCTTTACATGGGTTAACAATGTTCCTCCTGCACAGTGTGAAGTATTTGTAAAAGTAGCTCACTCAGTTTTATTGGGGTCTGGGGGGAAGTGTTACCGGTGCTTCTTATTGCATTTCACAAAAAATTTAATGTAAAGGGTTGTCTCACAACAACAACCTATGTCTTCTCAGGGCTTATGGGATTCATAGTGGGTGGGGGGATACCATTTTCGACTTCTCTATAAACCAGAACAGTGGGCAGCTATGTAAGAGTGGCTCCTATTTTGGTGGACCCAGCCAACCATTTTGCTGTGGAAATGTATGATCAGACGCAGCTTTCCCTGGTTACAATATTTAGATACAACCCAGAAGAATCGGTATATCACATCTGTAGAGTCTTCTTGTTCTCCTAGTTCTGACATGAAGTAGATAATATGATAATGTAATTTTCACAAACAGATCACTACAAAATCTGAGTACAGTGCATGAGGGGACCATCATAAAAGTTAAGATATTGAAATTGTGCCCGGTCAATGTCGAATTCCATATACCCATAAAAACATACACACTTTATTTCTTTATGTTTATTTAGATATGTAAATAGGCAGCCATTTGTTTACCGCTGTATACATCAGCTTGTCTGTGTTTAGACTATATAGCACATGGTGAATGGGTTAATCAAGTCAGCAAGTCTTTTGTATCCACATAGGGGTAATGTATCAACAGCAAGATTAAAGAAAGTTTAAGTAGATGTTGGTTTTCACACATTGCTTCAATTCCTGCTGGCGTGCCCTGCTTAATGTGCATGCCATCGGAATCTCATTTAACATATGGAGGCTTAACACTTGCTCTGCCGAAAGATTCAATATTATTTCAGCACATGCACAATCATATTAAATATCTGCTATGAAAATGCAAATAACATCACATTGAACATGCAATTTCACATTTCTTTACAATGTAGCACTATTAATACTGTCTCAACTGTAGTAGAAAAATGCCATATTATGAGGGCCTTAAATGTGGCCCATGACTCCATCAGAGAACCACACACCATGTCCAGACAACACACACACACACACACACACACACACACGCGCAAGCGTGCATGGTAAACTAAGACTCGAAAAAGTATTTTGGGAGTCCCCTGTAGACGCTAATTAGGTTAGTGCAGATTTATGATGCAATATTCAGCATGGAGAGACCTGCACACAGCTCAGCCAGTGTGTAGTGTGTTAATACTGCTACAATACCACTGCTCTGTTCACATCTGCAAATTTTGTCTCATTTGACAGAAAAAAATTGCTCAAATAAACTCATGGACACCATGACGGAACCCGACGGCCCCATTATAAGTCAATGGGGTCCGTCGGGCACAGTTAGTGTTGGTTAGTCAAACTCAATCTATAATTAGTAATATTTAGTTGCTCCACCTCCTATTAATTTCTTTCTTTTCTATCATAGTGGCATAACTTGAAGTTCCTGGGTCCCAATGTAAAATCTGTAACAGCCCCCCCCCCCCAGGGGAATCATTGGGAAAACTCTGACACTAGGTACAAGGTGTGAATACAACCTCGCATCTCATATATTTGCACCTGTGAAAATGCTCTCAGTGATGCCACTGCACAGGATCAATAACATGGATAATACTCACAATGACATCCCAACACAATGAAAATAAACACAGCAAAGTAAGTACAGGGATAATAAACACACTGAGGTCACAATAGAGTGACAGTAAACAGTAATATCGCACAGGTATAATAAATACAGTGATGTCTCAGTACATGAATAATAAACACTGCGGACTAATAGGAAAGGATTATTGCACACAGTGATGTCTCAATATTAGAAGTTGCAGCAGCATGGAGGACATTATACAGCAGTAATGAGCAGTGTAGCTGAGAATCCATCACTATGGTGACATATAACACTTACCAGCAGCTGCTTCACGTCTGTGTGTGTCTTTCTTACTCTGCTCCTGCTCCTCCTCCCCTCTCCATAGACTTGAACAGGCAGGCAGTGAAGAGACACACCTACTTCCTGCAGTCCATCTCCTCTGCTTTGAAACTAGAGACAGATTTTGCTTGACAACACGGGGTGGACAGCAGATTACAGTAAGGGAGCCACCTAGTGGAAGTAACTTCACACAGAAATTGCATGGATAAAACAACTACATTTAACAGTAAGTAAATTACAACTCTGATCTATATCAGGTATACTATTAGATTAGCATAAGTTGTTTGAAAAGTTAGTGTCTATTTAAGTTCGTTTGGTATATTCCCCTGTTCTTGGCCAAAAACTCCAAGCCCTTGCATAGTTACATAATTACATAGTATGGTTGCATAAAGACATATGTCCATCAAGTTCAACCATGGGATGGGATAAAGGGAAGGGATATGTGTAAACTTTAGAACCCTGTTTTACCCATACTGATCCATAGGAAGGTTAAACAAATAAATATAATATATACCCATAAGGCATTAACTATTCCGCCCTAAAAAGGAAACTTCTCTCCTGATCCCAAGTGGCGATTAGACTGGATCAACATTCAAACAAGAATTCTATACTTGTATCTAAGCCTTTTTTAAAGCCATCTACTATTCCAGCTGTGACAAGCCCCTGTGCTTGGCTATTCCACAGATTCACAGTTCTCACAGTAAAGAAGGCTCTTCGCCTCTGGAGATTGAATCTTTTTTTCTCCAGACGGAGGGAGTGCTCCTTTATTTTTTGAGGGGATATTACATGGAACAGCTTTTTACCAGTCATTTACTAGTCCTTCTCAATGAATTAGAATATCATCAAAAAGTTAATTTATTTCAGTAATTAAATTCAAAAAGTGAATCTCATACATTATTTTTCTTTTAACGTTGATGATTATGGTTAACAGTTAATGAAAACCCAAAATTTAGTCTCTCAGAAAATTTGAATATTGGGTAAAACTTGAAGATTGTAGACTCATTATGTCACTCTCTAAACAGCGAATCAACACAAAACACCTGCAAAGGTTTCCTAAGACTTTAAATGATCCAACAGTCTGGTTCAGTAGGCTACACAAGCATGGGGAAGACTGCTGACTTGACAGTTGCCCAGAAGACAGTCATTGACACCCTCCACAAGGAGGGTAAGCCACAAAAGGACATTGCTAAAGAAGCTGGCTGTTAACAGAGTGCTGTATCCAAGCATATTAATTGAAAGATGAGAGGAAGGAAAAAGTGTCGTACAAAAAGGTGCACAAACAACAGGGATAACCGCAGCCTTGAAAGGATTGTCAAGAAAAGGCCATTCAAGAATCTGGGGGAAATTGACAAGGAGTGGACTGCGGCTGGAGTCAAGAGCCACCACACGCAGATGTATCCAGGACATGGGCTACAACTGTTGCATTCTTTGAGACAACGTTAAAAGCATCCTACCTGGGCTAAGGAGAAAAAGGACTGCTCTGCTTCTCAGTGGTCCAAAGTCCTGTTTTCAGATGAAAGTAAATTTGGAAATCAAGGTCCCAGAGTCCGGAGGAAGAGTGGAGAGGCATCAATCCAAGTTTCTCGCGGTCCAGTGTGAAGTTTTCACAGTCAGTGATGGTTTGGGGAGCCATGTCATCTGCTGGTGTTGGTCCACTGTGTTATATCAAGTCCAGAGTCAACGCAGCCGTCTAGCAGGACATTTTCGAGCACTTCATGCTTCCCTCTGCTGACAAGCTTTATGGAAATGCTGATTTCATTTTCCAGCAGGACTTGGCAACTGCCCACACTGCCAAAAGTACCATTACCTGGCTTAATAACCAGAGTATCACTGCGCTTGATTGGCCAGCAAACTCGCCTGACCTACACGCCATAGAAAATCTATAGGGTATTGTCAAGAGGAAGATGAGAGACACCAGATCCAACAATGCAGACGATCTGAAGGCCGCTATCAAAGCAACCTGGGCTTCTACAACACCTCAGCAGTGCCACAGGCTGATCGCCTCCATGCCACGCCACATTGATAACACCTCAGCAGTGCCACAGGCTGATCGCCTCCATGCCACGCCGCATTGATAACACCTCAGCAGTGCCACAGGCTGATCGCCTCCATGTCACGCCGCATTGATGCAGTAATTCATGCAAAAGGAGCCCCGACCAAGTACTGAGTGCATATACTGTACATATTTTTCAGTAGGCCAACATTTCGGTATTAAAAATCATTTTTGAAATTGGGCTTATTTAACCCCTTCAGGACCAAGCTCATTTTGGCCTTCAGGACCAGCCCCATTTTTCAAATCTGACATTTGTCACTTTATGTGGTAATAACTTGGAAATGCTTTTACCTATCCAAGCGATTCTGAGATCGTTTTCTCGGACATATTGTACTTTATGTTAGTGGAAAAATTTGGTCAAAAAATTCATTTCTTATTTGTGAAAAACACCAAAATTTAGAGAGAATTTGCAAAAATTATTTTCTAATTTTAAATGTATCTGCTTGTAAAACAGATAGCAATACTACACAACATAGATACTATTTCACATGTCTACTTTATGTTGGCATCATTTTTTGAACGTCCTTTTATTTTTCTAGCACGTTACAAAGCTTAGAACTTTAGCAGTAATTTCTCACATTTTCAAGAAAATGTCAAAAGGCTATTTTTACAGGGGCCAGTTCAGTTCTGAAGTCGTTTTGAGGAGCCCATATATTCAGTGGCGGATTAAGTGTACCATGGGCCCTGGGCTGTTGACTCAACTTGGGCCCCCTCCTTCCCCCCTCACACGCAACCCAACCCCCCCCAACCTGCTGACACTGTACCAGTCAGTGCCACTGACCTGACGGATACAGGTTTTTGCACTAGATACAGCTGCTCTGTATTCAGGATATAAAGCAGCTGTATCTCAAAAAGTAAAAATCATTTTTAATAAAAAGTATTTAGAAAGTTGCACCAGACACTGATACACTGTTTTATTAAAGAAAAAGTAATACATAATAGCAATAATAATAATTACAAAAAATTAACACCTCTCTTTAAAGTGTAACTAAACTTTAAAAAAAAATTTGACATGTCATACTGATATGTCAGAATTTTTAATCGGATGGGGGTCCGAGCACTGAGAACCCCACCGATCGCTAAAGTGAAGCGGCAGAAGCGCACGATTGAATGCTGCGCCACTGATCGGCATTCCTAGGAGTGGTGTATGTCCGTACACCACTTGCTCGGCTTTCCGAGAAAAGCAGATCAGAAAGGAAGCGGCACAGCAGTCATCTGAGCCCTTCTGCGACTTTGTTTTAGCGATCCATGGAGGTCTCAGTGCTCGGACCCCCACCGATCAAAACTTCTGACATTTCACTATGACCTGTCAGAAGTTTTTTTAGACGTTTAGTTTCATTTTAAAGGGGTTTTCCCGTGAGGGAAATTTATGACATATCCTGTGGATCCTGTCAGATAGATGTGAGTGCCACCTCTGGGACCCGCACCTATCTCTAGAACCGGGTCCCCTAAACCCTGTTCTACCTCTTTCTGCTATCGCTGCCTCCCGGCCACTTCCTGACTACATGGACTTTCCGTAACTTTCATTCAGTTCTTTGGGACTTACGGAAACAGTATGTCATAAATTTCTCTCATGGGAAAACTGAGGGCTGTATGGGGGGATTATATTGCAAGGGGAGGTGAGGTTGCCTGACTGTTGGGGGCTCTATAGGGAGGTCTGAGTGTCTGATTCTGACATCTCTGTGGGGGGGTAGCCCCCCCATAGAGCCCATCGCTCAGACCCCCCTATACAGCCCCCAGAAGTTAGTCGCTCAGACCCCCCAGCAGTCAGACAATTTGACTTACCCTTGTAATATATTCGTAACTAGTGAGGGCTTTATGGGAAGGGATTGTACTAAATGGGGGGGGGGTCTAACCATCTAAGTGACTCCAGAGGACTCCATGAAGGGGGGAATAACCCCCCATCCCATCCCCCATAGAGCCCTCAGTATTTCAGTATTTATTATACAGCAGGGGGGGTTGAGCGTGTAACTGACTGCTGAGTGTCTATGGGATTAAATTATTGTCCCCCCATAGAGTCCTCTGCAGTGAGTTAGATGGAAATCTCATCCCCCCCTTGCTGTATAATCTATCCCCCTTTAGCCTCTGCCGATTGTTGCTTGTGGCAGGCTGGCAGGAGACGAACATGAAGACTTACCTTCTTCTTCGTCGCTCGACTACCACCCTTCTCGTCCGTTCCTCACTGGCAGCGTCAAAGAGGGGCGCGTTCTACCACGACTAGCAGACACACGTCTGCTAGTCCTATCCAGCTATTGCTATCCATCCCCCTCCTCCTCATCAGCACTGCGCTGGCGGCTCCATACTGTTGCAGTCCGCCCACCCGCCCCTCCCTCTCTCTCTCCCCCTCCCTCTCTCCCTCCCTCTTAACGGCCATTAGCGGCGCTACCACGCCGTGAGTCTTTAAGTGATTTTTAAAATGATGTGCGGTTCGGGCTGCCATGGGCCCCCTCTGAGCCTTGGTCCCCGGGCGGCCACCCGAACCGCCCATATGATAATCCGCCACTGCATATATTAGAAACCCCCATAAATCACCCCATTTTAAAAACGGCACTCCTCAAAGTATTCAAAACAGCAGTAAGTGTTTTAACCCTTTAGGTGTTTCACAGGAATTAAAGCAAATTAGAGGTGAAAGTTACAAATTTTATTTTTTGGGCCAAAATTAATTTTTAATAAAACATTTTCTGTAACACAGAAGGTTTTACCCGAGAAATGCATCTCAATATGTATTGTCCAGATTCTGAACTTTTCAGAAATATCCCACATGTGACTCTAGTGTGCTAATGGACTGAAACACAGGCCTCAGAAGCAAAGGAGCACCTAGTGGATTTTGGGGTCTCCTTTTTATTAGAATATATTTTAGGCACCATGTCAAGTTTGAAGAGGTCTTGTGGTGCCAAAACAGTGGAAACCCCCCAAAAGTGACCCCATTTTGGAAACTACACCCTCAGGGAATTTATCTAGGGGTATAGTTAGCATTTTTACCCCACATGTTTTTTGCTAAATTTATTTGAATTAGTCTGTGAACATGAAAATCGACTTTTTTTCCGGGAAAGAATACTCTAATTTTTGCAAGGAATAAAGGAGAAAAAGCACCCCAACATTTGTAAAGCAATTTCTCCCGATTACGGAAATACCCCATATGGGGTAATAAACTGCTGTTTGGACACACGGCAGAACTCAGAAGAGAAGGAGCGCCATTTGGATTTTGGAGTGCAGATTTTGCTGGAATGGTTTTCGGTGCCATGTCGTGTTTGAAATGCACTAGAGGGACCTAAACAGTGGAAACCCCCCAAAAGTGACCCCATTTTGGAAACTACACCCCTCAAGGAATTTTTCTAGCTGTATATTTTGAATTTTGATCCCACAGGTTTTTGCTGAATTTATTTGAATTAGTCTGTGAACATCAAAATCTACTTTTTTTTTCTGCAAAAAAAAGAATAAAGGAGAAAAAGCACCTCAACATTTGTAAAGTAATTTTTCCTGACTACAGCAATGCCCCATATGTGGTAATAAACTGCTGTTTGGACCCACAGTAGGGCTCAGAGGGGAAGGAGCGCCATTTGGATTTTGCAGCACAGATTTTGCTAAATTGGTTTCTGGGGGCCATGTCGCATTTGCAGAGCTTCTGAAGTACCAGTATAGTAGATAATTCTGCAGATATGATCCCATTATGGAAACTATACCCCTCAAATAATTAAATTAGAGGTGTAGTCAGCATTTTGATCCCTCAGGATTCCACAAGGAATACAGGAAAAAAGACACAGCAAAATGTGTTACACAATTTCTCCTGAGTAAGGAAATACCCCATATGTGGTTGTAAACTGCTATTTGGACTCATGGCAAGGGTCTAAAGGGAAAAAGCACAATTTAGTTTTTGGAGTGGAGATTTTACAAAATTGCTTTTTGGCGCCATGTTGCATTGCGCTGAGGTACCAGTACAGTGAAAACCCCCGAGAAGTGACCCCATTTGGGAAACTACAGCCCTTTAAGGGTATGTGAACATGCTTACTAAAAAACGCCTGAAAATACGGAGCTGTTTTCAAGAGAAAACAGCTCCTGATTTCCAGCCGTTTTTTAAGCAATTAGTATTTTTTACGGCCGTTTTTGGAGCTGTTTTTCTATGGAGTCAATGAAAAACGGCTCCAAAAATGGCTCAAGAAGTGACATGCGCTTCTTTTTCTCAGGCGATTTTTTTATGCAGCCGTTTTTCAAAACACAATAGTTGCAGATGAAAAATTGCCATTTTTCCACAGATATGCTATTTCAGTGCCCACATTGTGCCCAGCTTGTACCACTGAAGACACACATACCATAAATTGTTAAGCGGGTTCTCCAGAGTATAGTAATACCCCATAAGTGGTCATAAACTGCTGTTTGGGCAGACTGCCAGGCCCAGAAGGAGCACCATTTGGCTTTTGGAGAGCAGATTTTGTTTGGTAGTAGCTTTGTTTAGTGTTTTACTGGTGTTTCAGTTTATAATGTGGGGGCCTATATAAGCTGTGTGGAGTACATCAAGGAATACGTAAACTGTGCGGAGTACATCAGGGTATATGTAAGCTGGGAGGTGTACATCAGGGTATGTGTAATCTGTGCGGAGTACATCAGGGTATATGTAAGCTGTGCGGAGTACATCAGGGTATATGTAAGCTGGGCAGAGTAGATCAGGGTATATGTAAGCTGGGCGGAGTGCATCAGGGTATATGTAAACTGGGCGGAGTACATCAGGGTATATGTAAGCTGGGCGGAGTACATCAGGGTATATGTAAGCTGGGCAGAGTAGATCATGGTATATGTAAACTGTGAGGAGTGCATCAGGGTAAATGTAAGCTGGGAGGAGTGCATCAGCTCATAATAGGATGATGTAATAATGGGGTAAATGAATAATAAAATTAATTATCCATGGATAGTGACGTACGCTTTGAACCAATCCTTTATGCATGGGCCAGTTTTTTGGGTGCAGGAGTCGCACTTCTAAAGGGCGTCCGTGGCATTGTACAAAATATTGGCGCACTTCAGCATTGCCTAATCTTTGACTTCTGTGTAGCACAGAGTCAAAATGTCATAGTTTCCGCTGCATTTACAGGGTCTACCAGTGGGGCTAGCAAATAATGATGTAGGGTTTTAGGTGAAGAACTGCTGTACATATAAATTAGTCTAGGCCGTCATTTTGCATTACTGCGTTCTGAGAGTCATAACTTTTTATTTTTCAGTTGACGAGCTGTGTGAGTGTTTGATTTTCATAGGGTGAGCTGTAGTTTTTATTAGTATCATTTTGGGGTACATGCGATTTTTTTGATCAGTTTTTATTCCGTTTTTTGGGAGGTGACGAGACCAAAAAACAGAAATTCTCTCATTGTTTTTTTTATAACTTTTTAACTGCGTTCTCTGTGCAGTATAAACAACATGTTTCCTTTATTCCTTCGGTTCGATACGATTATGGCATTACCAAATTTATATTGTTTTTATATGTTTTACTACTTTTACACAATAAAAACACTTTTTTCTAAATAAAATAATGTTTTAGTGTCACCATAACTTTTTTATCTTTTGTCCACGGAGCGAAGCGAGGGCTTGTTTTTTACGTGACAAACTGTAGTTTTTATTGGTATCATTCTGGGTTACTTGCAATTTTTTAATCACTTTTTATTCCATTTTTTTGGAAACAACGTGACCAAAAAAGAAATTTCTGCCATTGTTTTTTATTTAATTTTTTTGCGGTGTTCGCTGTGTGGGATAAATAATCTAATAATTTTTATAGTTCAGGCCGATACGAACGCGGCGATACCTATTATGTATAGTTTTTTGTTTGTTTTTTCATTTTATTCTAATTATAAAGGACTTGATCAGGGAAACGGTGATTATTGTTTTTATTAGATAAAACATTTATTTATTTATTTTTCTAAAACTTTTCTTTTTTACACTTACTTGGGTACTTGAAGAGGGAGCCCCCTTCCATTTGTCAATCGCTTAAATGCTGCTGTCGCTATTGACATCGGCATTTAAGGGGTTAAACGGCGGCGATCGGAGATAGCTGTGATCGCCGCCGTTGCAGGGGATGTCGGCTGTCGGCTGTGCCCGCTTCATCCTCAGGGCCAGGGCCGCCATCAGGGGGGTATTAGGGGTAGTGGTGTGAGGGGCCCGGCCAAACCTAATTGAAAGGGGGGCCCGGCAACTGCCTCGACATTCTTTTGGTAGGAAAAAACGGGCCCCTGCAATGGGGCCCGTTTTTTTCACCAAAAGAATGTCGTGAGCTGCTGCTGCTGCTGCGGGCCCCCTCCCCTCGTCATGGGGGGCCGTCAAACCGTCCGCCCGCGCGCGCGCACCCGATCGCGCGCACAATGAAACTCCCGCGCGTGCGCACTCGCGAGCGCGCATCCACGAACGCCCGCACTGGAGACCGCCCGCGCGCGCACCCGCGATCGACCGCGCGCGCACCCGCGACCGGCCGCCCGCGCACCCGCGAACGAAGCGCGCGCAGCCGCGGACCCACATGGACAAAACTTACCTGGAGCCTGGCTGGAGGTGAAGGACTGGACGTCTGGACCGAAGACCTCCCCTGGAAGACATCGCCGGAAGAGGACTGGAGTGGGAGCAGCTCTTCTGACAGTGAGTAAATTATCTCAAAGTGTTGTTTATGTATGGCCCTGTTCACACAGTATTTTGCAGGCAAAAAAAAATCTGCCTCAAAATTCCTTAAAGAATTTTGAGGCAGATTTTGAGGCAGATTTTGACCTGCCCACACTATCTTGCCGCGTTTTTTTGCTGCGTTTTTTGCTCGCGGCGATTGAGGACAGCAGGCAAAAAACGCCGCGAAAAATGCATTTTCTGCCTCCCATTGATTTAGATGGGAGGTCAGAGGCGGAACCGCGGCAAGAAAGGACGTGCTGCTTTTCTTTTTCTTTTTTCCGCGACTGGCTCCCATTGATTTCAGATTAAATCAATGGGAGGCGGGTTTGGAAGTTGTTTGGTGCTGATTCTGACGCAGTGTCCGAGTCAATATCAAGGCCCAAAAACTCTGTGAACTGGGCCTTATTCTTAGGGCTTATTCAGACGAACGTGTAATACGTCCGTGCAACGCGCGTGATTTTCACGCGCCTCGCACGGACCTATGTTACTCTATGGGGCCGTTCAGACTGTCAGTGATTTTCACGCGCCTCGCATGGACCTATGTTACTCTATGGGGTCGTGCAGACTGTCAGTGATTTTCACGCAGCGTGTGTCCGTGTGTCCGCTGCGTAAAACTCACGACATGTCCGATATTTGTGCATTGTTCGCGCATCACGCACCCATTGAAGTCAATGGGTGCGTGAAAATCACGCCCAGCGCTTCCGCAGCCGTATAAACTATGTATGAAAACAGAAAAGCACCACGTGCTACAAACATACAAACAGAGTGTCATAATGATGGCGGCTGCGCGAAAATCACGCAGCCACACATCATACACTGCTGACACACAGAGCTGTTATGAACCTTTTGCATGCGCAAAAAGCAAACGTTTTTTGCGCGTGCAAAAAGCACACGCTTGTGTAAATCCGGCCTTAGGGTAGGAACACACTAGGCATGAACACTGCGGATTTTATGCAACACATTTTATTGTGGAAAATCCGCAGCGTATTACAGTCGCAGCAGAGTGGGTGAGGTTTTAACAAATCTCATCCACACGCTGCAAAAAAAAATGGACCTGCAGTGCGGCTTTGGCTTTTTAAGCCGCAGCGTGTCAATTTATTCTGTGGAATCGCCGCTCCTCTGTTGCAGAAATGCTGCGGTTCTGCCGCAAAAATCACACAAGAGAAGAAAAAAAAGGTACTTTTTTAAATTGATAAAGTTTAGACTTGCCCCGGCCGTAGTCCTGGTGACGCGATCCTCTATTCTTAGCGCAGCCCGGCCTCCTGTCATGACGTTTCATACCATGTGACTGCTGCAGCGGTCACATGGTCTACAGTGTCATCCCAGGAGGCGGGGCTACGTTCAGAAGAGAGAGATGCGTCACCAGGACTACGGCCCTGGCAAGTCGAAACTTTTTTTTCCCTGCAGGATTCCCGCAGCGGACACGCCTCACGAAACCTGCGCCACTATTTGGTGCGGTTTTGCTGGCAGAATTCCCTGCGGCTACCGGGGTAAGCTGTGTAGTTTTACTCAGCATATCCGCCTAGTGTGTCCCTTATGATGTCGCTCCTGGAGCTGCTGCCGCTCTCTAAATAGGCAGTTGGTCCAGTAGAATTTGGAATAATTTTTTTTTGTGAACCAGCTTAAAAAAATACAAAACTTTTGTGTTAGGGCCTGTTCACATCACTGTTCGCTTCCGCTCCGGGGTTCCGTCTGAGGTTTCTGTCGGGTGAACCCCGCAACGGAAAGTGAAAGTGATAGCACAGCTTCCGTTTCCATCACCATTAGCGCAGTCGACTGCGCTATTAATTCCATCCGAAAACCAGCCGGAATGGTGACGAACCACCGCTCCGGGGTTCCGTCTGAGGTTTCTGTCGGGTGAACCCCGCAACGGAAAGTGAAAGTGACAGCACAGCTTCCGTTTCAGTCACCATTGATCTCAATGGTGACGGAAACATCGCTAATGGTTTCCGTTCGTCACCATTCCGGCTGGTTTTCGGACGGAATTAATAGCGCAGTCGACTGCGCTAATGGTGATGGAAACGGAAGCTGTGCTATCACTTTCACTTTCCGTTGCGGGGTTCACCCGACAGAAACCTCAGAAGGAACCCCGGAGCGGAAGCGAACGGTGATGTGAACAGGCCCTAACACAAAAGTTTTGTATTTTTTTAAGCTGGTTCACAAAAAAAAATAATTCCAAATTCTACTGGACCAACTGCCTATTTAGAGACCGGCAGCAGCTCCAGGAGCGACATCATAAGGGACACACTAGGCGGATATGCTGAGTAAAACTACACAGCTTATCCCGGGAGCCGCAGGGAATTCTGCCAGCAAAACCGCACTAAATAGTGGCGCAGGTTTGGTGAGGCGTGCCCGCTGCGGGAATCCTGCAGGGAAGAAAAAGTTTAGACTTGCCCCGGCCGTAGTTTAAGTGACGCATCTCTCTCTTCTGAACGTAGCCCCGCCTCCTGGGATGACGCTGTAGACCATGTGACCGCTGCAGCAGTCACATGGGATGAAACGTCATGACAGGAGGCGGGGCTACGCTAAGAATAGAGGATCGCGTCACCAGGACTACGGCCGGGGCAAGTCTAAACTTTTTTATAAATTTAAAAAAGTGCCTTTTTTTTTTTTTCTCATTTGTGATTTTTGCGGCAGAACCGCAGCATTTCTGCAACAGAGGAGCAGCGATCCCACAGAATACATTGACATGCGACTGCAGTCACACTGCAGGTCCATTATTTTTGCAGCGTGTGGATGAGATTTGTTCAAACCTCACCCACTCTGCTGCGACTGTGATACGCTGCGGATTTTACACAATAAAATGTGTTGCATAAAATCCGCAGCGTTCACGCCTAGTGTGTTCCTACCCTAAGGCCGGATTTACACAAGCGTGTGCTTTTTGCGCGCGCAAAAACGTGGCGTTTTGCGCTTGCAAAAGGTCCATAACAGCTCCGTGTGGCAGCAGCGTATGATGCGTGGCTGCGTGATTTTCGCGCAGCCGCCATCATTATGACACTCTGTTTGTATGTTTGTAGCACGTGGTGCTTTTCTGTTTTCATTCATAGTTTATACGGCTGCGGAAGTGCTGGGCGTGATTTTCACGCACCCATTGACTTCAATGGGTGCGTGATGCGCGAACAATGCACAAATATCGGACATGTCGTGAGTTTTACGCAGCGGACTCGAGCTGCGTGAAAATCACTGACAGTCTGCACGGCCCCATAGAGTAACATAGGTCCGTGCGAGGCGCGTGAAAATCACACACGTTTCACGGACGTATTACACGTTCGTCTGAATAAGCCCTAACAATAAGGCCCAGTTCCCAGAGTTTTTGGGCCTTGATATTGACTTGGACACTGCGTCAGAATCAGCACCAAACAACTTCCAAAACCGCCCCCCATTGATTTAATCTGAAATCAATGGGAGCCAGTCGCGGAAAAAAGAAAAAGCAGCACGTCCTTTCTTGCCGCGGTTCTGCCTCTGACCTCCCATCGAAATCAATGGGAGGCAGAAAATGCATTTTTCGCTGCGTTTTCTGTCTGCTGTCCTCAATCGCCGCAGGCAAAAAACGCGGCAAGATAGTGTGGGCAGGTCAAAATCTGCCTCAAAATTCGGTGCGCGGTTCCAGGCGGTCGCCGGTGCGCATGCGCGGGAGTTTGCGGGTGCGCGTGATCGGTCGCACGGGCGGCGGTGTTTGACGGCCCCCATGCTACCCAGGGCCGCCATCAAGGGGGTATTAGGGGTACTGATGTGAGAGGCCCGGCCAAACCTAATTGAAAGGGGGGCCCGCAGCTCATGACATTCTTTTGGTGAAAAAAACGGGCCCCATTGCAGGGGCCTGTTTTTTTTCTACCAAAGGCAAGTCGCGGCAGTTTGCCGGGCCCCCTTTTCAATTAGGTTTGGCCGGGCCTCTCACATCAGTATCCATAATACCCCCCCTGTTGGCGGCCCTGGGTACCATGATATAGTACTGGACGGAGTACCGTTAACAGGCGGTGCCACGGTAGGGGGGCCCAGAAAATGTAGATGTAGGGGGCCCTGAAATTCCTGATGGCGGCCCTGCTCAGGGCGGTACTGTATGCCCATTTGCGGGAACCCCGCTAAAAAGGACATACAGTAACGCCCATTTGCGGGAAGGGGCTAATATTCTAATTTAGAGAGACTAAATTTGGGGTTTTCATTAACCGTTAGCCATAATCATCCACATTAAAATAAAAAAATGCTGGAAATAGATCACTCTGTGTAATGAATCTACATAATATAGGAGTTTCACTTTTTGAATTGAGTTACTGAAATAAATTAAGTTTTTGATGATTTTCTAATTCTTTTTCTATATTTATCTATTGAACAGTTGAGACATCAAAAAGTATATATGAACAGTTCTACTCGCAGGTAGAAGTAAATAGTTAAAGTCTCAAATAATAATTCAATGAGACGGACTAGTATATACTTACAAAAGTTAATCATGTCCCCCCTTAGTCATCTTTTTTCAAGGCTAAATAAATTAAATTATTTTACTCTTTCCTTTATAACTAAAATTCTCCATGTCCCTTAGTCTAGTTGTTCGTCTTTGTATTTTTTCCATCTCCAGGGCATTCTTTATATGAACTGTGCCCAGAACTAAACTGTATATTGTAGATGAGGCCGCACTAGGGCTTTATAAAGTGGTAATATTATGTCCCTGTCTGTGGGCCCATTGATAATGAAACTGTCAGAGGGCTAGCAGGAATTGGTGTAAACCCACTTTGTCCCCAAGTGATTTGACGTAAAGCTAAATTGGGAGCGTAATCTAAGGGGACCCCTGGTTTTTATCCTTTAACCCCTATAAAGGATCTGGACTTCGCTGCAGGGGAACGCCAGGTCTCTACCCCTAGAGTAGCTGACCTTCCATCTTTTCAGTTATATTGGGGGGGGGTCTATAGATTATACTAAAAATAATTTTTCAGTGTTTACCTCCCTATGTAATTCTACCCACAAGGTTTCAACCTCCTCACAATCTTCACCCACTATTACCTCTTTCCCCCTTCGCCTTCATATCACTTCTCACATACAGACATACACCACCGCATTTCCTATTTGACCTATCTTTCCCAAACAGTGTAAAACCCTGTAGATTTACAGCCCAGTCATGAGAAGAGTCCAGCCATGTTTCAGCAACACCAACTACTAGTATATCAATATGTTCCTCCAGACTTCTGGCATTTGTGAACATACACTTTAAGTTGCCTTCCAATTTTTTACATTTAGTATTAGGAATTTCAGGGTTTAATAGAAGCCTGTCAAAATCACAATATACTGCAATACATTAGTATTGCAGTATATCGTGGAAGTGATCTAATGATTGCTGGTTATGTACAAAAAAATTAAAACTCTTTTCCCCATTTTCCCCCTAAAGCATATTATAAAATTAAAACAATAAACATAATTGGTAGCACTGCCTCCGTAAATATAGTTAACATGTCGTTTTTATTTTACGGTGAAGGATGTAAAAACGAAACCCAAAAAACAATGAAGGAATATTTTTTTTACCATTCCTCCCCACAAATAATTTTCCAGTTTCCTAGTACATTATACGGTACAGTAAATGGTGCCATGAAAAGCTACTACTCGTTCCGCAAACTCAAGCCCTCATACAGGCCTTATTGACGTAAAAATTTATGACTTTTGGAAAGTGGAGAAGAAAACTGAAAATGAAAATCCAAAAAATGGCTGCGACGGGAAGGGGTTAAAATTATTCGGTTTCTCCACCTACCATGTATTCTGTCGTTGGTTCCCACATGGACCACAACAACTGGATCATCACCAGCCCCAGTAATTTATTCACCCGTTCCACCACATGCCAAACCCTGGCACCAGGGAGACAGCAAACCATTTGGTTGACATGTCTTGGCAACAAATTTAATCTATCCGTCTTCCTGATTATAGAAACCTCTATAACCGCTAATTATTTTACCCCACTTGCATTAACACTCCTCCCATATTATCTAGAGCAGAGTTTAAAGAGATGTACATAAATTAAAATAAAAAGGACGGAAGGAGGATGAGAATGGATCATGGATAGAAGGGGGGGGGAGGTAAAGTATATTTGAAATATCCTTTTTGTCAATATAAATGTATGTTTATACAAAATTCCACCTGCAAGTGGATAATGTTTTTTTTATATAGATGAAAAACCAAATAAAGCATTTAAAAAAAAAAAAAAAAAGACACCCCCTCCCATCCCTACTACTAGCTGGGCTGTTCTCTCGGCTGTTCAGAAGATCAGTATCCACTAGGGCTGCCATTTCTGAGACTGACACCATCGCTTCATCATCCAACTTGGCAATTTCATGACCCATTTCTTCACACCCCCCATCTACCACTCCAACTGCTTGCTTAGTGAACAGCATGCTCCGCTCAAGATTTTCAATATCCCTCAGTGTTGCATTTTGCTCCTCCAGATCTCAAATGCGAGCTTCCAGGTGAACAACATGCTCACATCTGCCACAGAGGTATTTACCCCGGAACTCCTGCTCCAGTCATGCATACATATAACTTTTAGAACTGCTCCACACATTACAGAATTGGTGCACATTTTTCAGTAAATGTAAATTTTTGGTGATATTTTCTAAACCTCATTCACATGCAAGAGATAAAATATGTGCAGACTTTATAGTGTGCCCTTTTTTCATTGCAGTTTTTCCTCAGATTTTCCACAATTGTAATGGGTGCTATTAGCGTGTGTGTATTTTTCTGGGTTATACTAAGGATTCTACTAGGGTTTTTTGCCTTTATTAGACCATTTAGGCCTCGTGCACATGGCGGAGGCACATGAAAGCCGTTTGAGCATGCTAAAAAAAAAAAATCTGCCTGATTCACATGGAAGCTGATACAAAAACCTTTGTATAAAATTGGAGGCATACAGAGGTACAGTAAGACTTCTACACTTGCTTGGCCACCCGATTCAGGCTGAGGTTATACACAGCCATTAATAAGGCAGTGTGCAATATTCCTTGCAAATAGCAAAAAAGTTAAATAAAAAATTACTATACATTTGACATTTTTTTCTAGAGAACATTGAGGTACTAGAGCTCTGCAGATCTACTCCAAAAGTATGACATGGTTAGAATGAAAGTTATAAGAGGTTTTGTAATACTGTAGACTTTTATATTTAAATATGTTCCTATAGAATTAATAATCTGAGGCAAATGATGCCCTAGCACACATACTGAATATACTCTGGTCAGTATATTTCTTCAAATCACTGTGAGACCTAGTATAAGAAAGTTTGCAATGTTAGAACAGTTTCAGCACATTGAATGCTGAGTGTTTTTGTTCTTTTTCACTCGACACAGTAATTGCAACCGTGTGTAGAGAAGGTTATGTGATGACTGAGTGAATTTTTCCAGGAGCTAGAGAGTAATGTGAGCTAAAAGCAGCTGCCGGTCTGTCTGCTTAATGAAGAAATCCTTAGCGTAATATTAACTTTTATGTATGTAACTACGTATTTTTGACCACATATCAGAATGTTTATATATGACAATCTGTCTCTGCCCAGTGATTTTACAATTTTATTTCTCTACTACAGGCACTTATGCACTCAAAAGCAAATTTCATGGAAAACCAATTAATCTGTCAGCGTGGCTTTTGATTGTGGGAAGAAATCAGAATGCCAGGAGGAAATTGTCGATAACATGCGAACAACAGGTAAATTTTATGCAGTTATGTCCCAGGGGTCTGTACCCCATATAATCTCGATCCCCACACACCCTGAAGCGTGCGTTCTGTCTTCTTAGGCTGGATTCACACGAGGTCATTACGTCCGTAATTGACGGACGTATTTCGGCCGCAAGTCCAGGACCGAACACAGTGCAGGTAGCCGGGCTACTAGCATCATAGTTATGTACGACACTAGGAATCCCTGCCTCGCTGCCGGACAACTGTCCCGTACTGAAAACATGATTACAGTACAGGACAGTTGTCCGGCAGCGAGGCAGGGACTCCTAGCATCGTACATAAGTATGATGCTAGGAGCCCGGCTCCCTGCACTGTGTTCGGTCTGGGACTTGCAGCCGAAATATGTCCGTCAATTACGGACGTAATGACCTCTTGTGAATCCAGCCTCAGCGTGCCGATAAATATCAGGTCCTGATGACGCCAGTTGAGTAAGTAAGATCGTGGAGCCATGAGAATCAGGATATAGCAACTCTGGAATTGAAGAGGGCCCGGGAGAGAGAAGTGGTAAGTAAAATGGCGCAGTCTGGTCTGCAATATTTTTTTTTTTGCTCTGGTCTGGGGTCTGTATTTATTTAGGCAGAAAAATGGACAAGGAGGCAGCACTTCCAAAATGTAGAAAAAACGTTATTCACCCATGCAACGTTTCAATCCCTCAGGATCTTTCTCGAGCATAATGGACCAGGTTCTGAAGAGGCGTGCACCCTCCTGGCAGTTCGGTGCTGTGGTAACTCTCTACTTTTGTATTTATTTAGGGTCTGAATTAATTTTGGGGTCTGGCCTGGGTCTGAATTTTGGTCTTGAGATAAAAAATAAAAAAAAGTACATACAGCATAGCACATTTTTGCTGGCAGCCTGTAAACAAGGACCTTTGGGGGAATGCCAAATCATCTGTGCTGGATTGGCGGGGTACTTTTTTTTTTATATAAAATTTACACCTATTCTTTTTTTCTTTCAAAACTACCTTACAACCCCTATAATTTTGGGGTTTTAATTAATTTAGGGGTCTGGTCTAAGGTCTGAATAAATGTTGAAATCTGGGGTCTGTATTAATTTTGAGGTTTGGTCTGGGATCTGAATTTTTTTTTTGCTCTGCCTGGGTTCTCTATTAGTTTAGGGGTCTGGTCTGAGGTCTGAATTTATTTAAGTGTGTGGCCTGAGATTTATTAGAAAACAGGAGGAGTATTGACTGTAGCTATCAGCGCCGGCTGCTGAATTAGTCAGAGATGGACTGTAAATCTTCCGAGTGCTGGATAAGAGCTGCATATTAGGCAGCTCAGGGTGCTCAACATACATTTCTGTGTGTACCCCTGCTTATCTCTTACTCAGAACCAAACCTAAGTCTCCTAAGTCTCCAGACTGCAGACATCAGTTTCCAGTTGTAAGAAATTAATGACCTATACTGAGGATAAGCAATCAATATCTGGTCAGTGGGGGTCCAGCCCTTAGCACCCCATTTATCAACTGTTATGAAGGGCCCATGGTGCGAGCGCTGCTTCTCCTTCTCTCTTGTCACTGCTCGCACTTTGAATCGCCGACACACTTGTAGCGGCGGCTAACAGTATTACAGTCTTCTCCTATTGATTTGGGAGAAATGGGAAAAGGCTGAAATACTGTAACCCAATGCCACAAGTGTGTCGGCGATTCACTGTACAGAGAAGTTAAGGGAAAAAGGGAAAGAAGCGCTCGCATGAGTGCCGCAGCCCCTTTAAAACAGCTGATTGGCGAGGGTGCCGAGAGTTGGACGCCCACCGATCAGATATTGATGTCCTATCCTGAGTATAGGCCATCAATTTCTTATAACTGAAAAACCCTTTTTACCTGTGTTTCTAAGTATCAAGTAACCTTGATTCCTTATTATATTTAAGTAAGAACAAATACATATTTGATACCATCACATGCAGCAAATTATACATGCAGTGTACACCTATTCATATTACAGCTTTAGAGCTTTTAAATACATTTTTCTCCTATGTGTAGAAGACTTCTGAGAATGTGTTGACTAACACCGCTAATGACATCATAACAAGGGACGCACCGTCCATCAGGCGAGGTGAGCGTCTCGCCTCAGGTGGTGGCCTGCTGCCTCTCTGAGGGGGTGGCGGCGCCACTGAAACCAACCGCCACCACCCCCTCCTCCACTATAATTTTATCTGCCTCTATAGGGTGCAGATGCAATTACATGGATCACTAGTGCTGGAAGGTCAAGGAACATTAGTTGCTTGCCCTGCCATTCAGCGCCTTTCAGCGACGCAAGCGGCGTGATTACGTAATCACGCTGCTTGCGTCAATGAAAGGCCCTGCCATTCAGTGCCTTTCAATGATGGGAGTGGCACAATGATGTCATCGTGCCTCTTGCATCATTCAGCTCCAGCAGACTTGGTCAGAAGAGACCAAGCCTGCGTTGCTTGAGGACAGTGCATGAACGGCATCAGGTGAGTATATAATATTTTTTTCCAGTTACCAGTGTGAGTGGCATTATGCACATACCTACATGGGGGGGCTTTATCTACAGGGGGCTCTATAACAGGATACTCTGGAGGGGCAGCATCTACAGGGGGCTGTATATGGGGCACTATCAACAGGTGGATCTATGGGGGCACGATCTTCAGGAAGGCTATATGGGGGGCACTATCTACAGGGGGCTCCATGGGGAGCAGTATCTACAGGAGGCTCTAGGGGGCACTATCTACAGCAAGCTCTATAGGGGGCACTATGTATGGGGATACTGTCTAAAGGGGTCTCTATGTGGGGCACTGTCTACAGGGGGCTCTATGATTGGCACTGTCTGCAAGGGGCTCTATGAGGGGCATTATCTACAGGGGGCTCTAGGAGGGGCACTATCTACAGGGGCTCTATGAGGGGCTCTATCTTCAAGGGGCATTATCTACAGGGGGCACTGTGTGTGTGTGTGTGTGGGGGGGGGGGGACACACAGTGTATGGTGCTTTTATAATCAGGGACACAGTGTATGATGCTATTATAATTATGGGCATAGGGTGTGGCACCATGGGAATTTTATCTTCGTTTATAGGTGCGGAAATGTTTAAAAAGTGAGAAGCTGAAGAATTCTGAGCGGCAAACTGCAGAATTAAGTGGCCAGGAGAAGTTGTCATGAGGTCTGGACCGGATGGAGAAGAAAAGAGAGAAAGAACGACTCCAATTTGAGAAGATGTCACTTGTGAGTCACTCGATGTAAATGTTTATTTTGCCTCTAATCATTGTTGTAGTCACTGTGTGAGCTGCAGCGTGATGATGTGTAGTATGATTTTTTTTTTGTGATACAGCAACTCCAACATATCCTTACCATTGTTCGGGCCATGCTGGGAGCTGTAGTTTTATGCTGTACAAACCTATATGGCAGGGGTTACACTGAATTAGCAAATTATCTCTGTACTGAGCTGTATTTGTGCTGGTGCTGTATTTATGTACTGAGCTTGATCCTGGTACTGTATATATGTAATGAGCTTGGTTCTGGTTTTGTATTTATGTACTGAGCTTTGTTCTGGTGCCGTATTTATGTCAGAGCTTGGTTCTGGTGCGGTTATTATATAGGATATATTTATAATAACAAAATTGCAGTGCAGATGGAATTTTTTGCAATGCATTGCCTATTTTATGGGAGCTTGTCAGGTATTTTTAATCCCTTGAGCTGGCACCATGCGGTAATACATGACCTAACAATATTTTCAAACATTCTCCTATGTTTTTTTCAGATGCAGCAAATTCTATGAAGTCAACTTTTTAAAACAGTGCATGCTGTATGCTAATTACTCTTTAAAGGGTCATGGGGTGGAGCCGCTATCCTGAGTCACACAGTCCTGACTCTAAACCCACCCTTCCATGCTTGATTGACATCTACCTAGCTGTTCTACATCACTACCAGTCTCCTCCAGTTTTCTCGGATGCGCCATTGCCTTGTATTCCATGGGGAGGCACTGTGCAGCGAGGTGAACTCTGCAACGGCGCATCCGCAAGAGTTGGAGGAGGCTGGTAAGGATGTAGAACAGCCAGGAGAATGTTAATCAAGATCTGGAGGGCGTCATTTCAATTTTCGCCACTGGCAGCAGAAAAGCTAGAATCGGCCCTGATCACAACTAATAACTTTCCCTGACTGAGTAAACTGGATAGAGATGGTGAACTTAGAAAGCTTTCACCAAAGGTATAATTCAATACGGGATTCTCCACTTTAATTGACCAAAAAAAATAAATCACTGGAGTAGGACTGGAGTTTTCTTAAAATATAACTTTTACTAATATTATTCTTTAAAAATGTGTTTACATACAAATATAGACTTACAAAAAACGTTTTACAAAAAAATGTGAGATTATTTTCTCTCCTTATTGCGAGAACAGCCAATGATGCAGTTTGATTTATTCCCCCGTGTTCATGAGGTATGCGACTATTTTTGGTTGTTTTACATTAACCCCTTAGGTTCATTTAGAGGGTGTACAAAACGAAATAACTTTTTTTAAAAACAGGATATCATTTCCTACATCACCAGTCATCTGATAAAACTTTTTCTTGGGTAATTAACCCCCTACCCGTTCCATAGCTCAACAGCGTCAATTCCACTCCTCAGCAAGGGACAGGGAAACCTCCTTTAAAGATTTTAAAAAAATGATTTCTTTCTCCCCAAATATTGAAAGGAGGTTTCCCAGTCCCCTTGCTGAGGAGTGGAAATGACCCTTTTCAACAATGGAACGGGTAGGGGGTTAATTATCCCAGAAAAAGTTTTATCAGCTTACTGGTGACGTATGAATTGATATGCTGTTTCTAAAAAAGTTTTTTTGTTTCCTGGCTGAGTAAAGCAATGGGACAAAAAATGATTTAAAAAAAAACAAAAAAACTCCTGTGCCTGATTGTTTGCACTCTTAGGGTATGTGCACACACACTTATTACGTCCGTGATTGACGGACGTATTTCGGCCGCAAGTCCCGGACCGAACATAGTGCAGGGGGCCGGGCTCCTAGCGTCGTACTTATGTACCATACTAGGAGTCCCTGCCTCTCCGTGGAACTACTGTCCCGTACTGAAAACATGATTACAGTACGGGACAGTTGTCCTGCAGCGAGGCAGGGACTTCTAGCATCGTACATAAGTATGATGCTAGGAGCCCGGCTCCCTGCAGTGTGTTCGGTCCGGGACTTGCGGCCGAAATACGTCCGTCAATCACGGACGTAATTAGTGTGTGTGCACATACCCTTAGTCAGGGTTCCCCCAGTGCAGATTTGCTGCAGATTTTGACTTCATTTTGTAAGCCAAAACCAGAATTGGATCCAGGAGAGAAGACCTATAAGGCCTTTCTTTATATATTTCTTCTGTTTAGGTTCCGTTCCTGGATTTGGCTTCAATAACGCATGCAAAATCTGCAGCAAATCTGCATGGTGGGAACCCAGCCTTACATTTATAGAAGACTTAGCTTGGTAATTGCAAAACCTTTAGTTTTGGTATTTAACTCCTTCCCGCTCCAGGACCTACTATTAGGTCACGCTAAGTAGAACGTTCGCGCTCCGTGACCTGATAGTAGGTCATGGGAATAGCCGCCCCTCCGCTCCCCAGCACTTTTATTAGCTGTGAGAACTGCTGTCTCGTACAGCAGTTGCCGCAGCTCCTTCCCCAGGGACCGATCCGACCGTTGTCCCAGCCGATTAACCCCTTAGAATCTGCGTTCAATAGCGATCACGGCTTCTTAGGGGTTAAAGCACCATTGACATCCCGCGGCATTAACGCGGGCGCTGATGGTTGCTATGGCCACCGGAGGCCTAACAATGGCCTCCGACTATGCCATCTACGGAAGCCTGGTAGGTTCTAACAAAGTCCGGACCCACTATACTTGCTGTCAGTGAGTAGCTGACAGCTCTAATACACTGCACTACGCATGTAGTGCAGTGTATTAGAATTGCGGTCAGGGCCTCCTGCCCTCAAGTCCCTTAGTGGGACAGAATAAAAAAGTTAAAAAAAGTTGTGTAAAAATAAAAAAATAAAAGATTTACAGTAATATAAGTAAAAATCCTCCTTTTCCCTTAGCAGTCCTTTATTATTAAAAATATAAATAAAATAAATAAATAAACTAAAACGACAAAAAGTATTTAGTTATTTATCCCACACGATGAACGCTGTAAAAGAAAATAATAATAAACCATACCGGAATCACATTTTTTTGTTCACTTCACCTTCCAAAATATTGAATAAAAAGAGATCAAAAAGTCGCATGTACCTAAAAATGGTTCTGATCGAAACTACAGTTTCATAGCCTAATTACACAAAATGCAGCAAAAAAAACATTTGATCTAAATGTTCACTATACCCCTCGATAAGTTACTTGAGGGGTGTAGTTTGCCAAATGGGGTCACTTTTGGGTGTTTCCACTGTTTTGGCCCCACAAGACCTCTTCAAACTTGACATGGTGCCTAAAATATAATCTAATAAAAAGGAGGCCTCAAAATCCACTTGGTGCTCCTTTGCTTCTGAGGCCGGTGTTTCGGTCCATTAGGACACTAGGGCCACATGTGGGTTATTTCTAAAAACTGCAGAATCTGGGCAATAAACTTTGAGTTGTGTTTCTCTAGTAAAAACTTCTGTTTTACTGAAAAAGATGGAATGAAAAGGATTTTCTGCAAAAAAAATTAAATTTGTAAATTTCACCTCTACTTTGCTTTAAATTCCTGCGAAACGCCTAAAGCGTTAAGAAACTTTATAAATGCTGTTCTGAATACTTTGAGGGGTCTGGTTTTTAAAATGGGCTGATTTATTGGGGTTTCTAATATATAGGCCCCGAAAAGCCACTTCAGAACTGAACTGGGACCTAAAAAAAAGGCTTTTGAAATTTTCTTCAAAATATGAGAAATTGCTGCTTATGTTCTAGGCCTTGTAAAGTCCTAGAAAAATAAAAGAATGTTCAAAAAATTATGCCAATCTAAAGTAGACATATGGGAAATGTGAAATAGTCACTATTTTGTGTGGTATTACTATCTGTCTTACAAGCAAATACGTTTAAATTCAGAAAAATGCTATTTTTTCCAAATTTTCTCTAAATTTTGCTATTTAATATATTTGCTACTTAATATATTGACCAAATTTTACGACTAACATCAAGTCCAATGTGTCACGAGAAAACAATCTCAGTATCGCTTGGATAGGTGTAAGCATTCCAGAGTTATTAGCACATAAAGTGACACGTCAGATTTGAAAAATGAGCTCTGAGCCTTAAGGGCCAAACTAGGCTGCATCGTTATTCCCTACATACAGATACCAATACACTGGCTGATTTTATCCTTTTATTAATAGAGGACAAAGTCCAACAACTATAGACCACCATGGTTAACATTTAAAGTTACTTGAAAGTTTGATAATAGGTCATATTAAACTGTATGTTTTAGATAATTATATAGTTACCAGCAACCAGGATGATTTTATGAAAGGGAGGTCTTGTCAAACCTGCAGTTTAACCCCTTACCGCCCCAGGACTTATGGGTACATCTTGGCTGGGAAGGGGTTCCTATCATTTGCCGAATTGAAGCCGCACTGATCACAGTAAGATACGGCTGTAATATACAGCCCGGCTCCCAGTGCAATGGCTAGCCCTGATCCTGGCTGTTTAACCCCCTTGTATGTCACTTTCAATTGCAACAACTGCATGAAAGGTGTTTACAAAGGGAGGGGACCCTCTCTGTACCCCCTGGGATCGATCGCTGGGGCCCAATGGTTGCTATAGCAAACAGGAAGCCTAACAATGGCCTCCAGCTCTGTAAGAGGCATGTCCTAATAGGCTGCCTGTTAGTTGAAAATGATAGGTACAATATACTGCAGTACATAAGTTGTGCAGTGTATTGAACAGGAGATGAGATGTAAAGGCCTTCAAGTCCCCTTTTGAGACTTAAAAAAAGGAAAAAAAATGTCTTCGAAAAATACAAAAATAAAAGTTTCAAGTTATAAAAACAAAAATCGCCTTTATCCCATAATCAACTCCATTATAGTTGGAAACAAGAAAAAATGAAGAAAACTTTACATAATTAGTATCACCATTTCCGTAACAGCCTGAACTAAAAATATCATGTTGCTTATCCCGCGTGGAGAACCATGTCAAAATAAAATGCTTATTTTTGGTCTCCTCGCCACCAAAAAATGTAATAAGAAGTGTCGACACAAAAACATGATTTAGAAAAAGTGTTTTTATTATAAAAAAGTAGTAAATCATTAAATAACTATATAAAAATGGTATCGCTGAAATTGTTTTGACCTGCAAATTAAAGTTAATATGTCATTTATATATGGAACAGCGTAAAAAATAAATAAAAACAATGTCAGAATTGCTGTTTTTTTTGTCTTTGCCTTCCAAGAAATGGAATAAAAAATGATAAAAAGTATATGTACCCCAAAATGTTACCAATAAAAACTACAAAAGACAATCCCACATACAGCTCCATCGACAGAAAAATAAAAAGGTTATGGCTCTCAAATGGCGACACAAAAACAAGATGCAGTGGGGATGATGACATTTTGGGGCCTTGTGCTGAATAAGGGGCTACTGAAGAAGCCAAAGTTTACTGCATAGCCATCAGGGGTGTAGCTATAGAGGGTGCAGAGGTAAAAGATGCACCCGGGCCCTAATGCCCAAAGCCCCAGGATTTATCGGCCGACACTCGGACCCTGTCGTGTGAATGAGGCCTTAGGAGAAGACATCAATATTTGATTGGCATGGATCTGAACCAGGACCCACGCAATATGCAGAATGAAGGTGCGAGGTACCATTTGTTGTGTACATAGACACAGTGGCTCATCTGTATGTGTGTCTGTCCCTGGTACTGAAGATCGGCCCCCACCAATCAAATATTGATAACCATCCTGAGGATAAGCAATCAAATTAGATTGGTGGGGGACTGGGTCCTGAGACCCTCAACATTTGCTTTAAAGATGGAGCAGAAACACTGAGCCCAAAGAAAAAATCCTGGGGCAGAGTCTCTACTAGTGCACTGCCTGGGGATTCCAACTCTGAGGCCCCTGACATCACTGCCCTTATATGGACAATGATGTCAGGAGCTCCCAGAGGTGTGCATTTAACATATACCTGTGGCGGATGCCATACAGTGGCATCCGTCACCCTTAGCCTCTCATGCTAAAAAAAGTATACTGTGTGGTAGTATACGTTTTTTTGATGGGATCCCTCAGGATGGATTAGTGTAGTCTACTACTGTGTTTTTTTACAGGTTCGTTTTTTGGACTCCTTCGATGACGGATTTTTTTTATTTTTTTTTAATAAAATGTTTAACGGGGCTTGACATTTTGGGGCCTTGTGCTGAATATGGGGCTGCTGAAGAAGTCAAAGATTAGGCAAGGTTGGAGCATGGAAATTTTGTACAATATCAAAATTTACTGCATAGCCATCAGGGGTGTAGCTATAGGGGGTGCAGAGGTAAAAGATGCACCCGGGCCCTGATGCCCAAAGCCCCATCTGCCACATAAATATTATAAATGGCACATAGATGGGGGTAGATGGAGGGCCCTGATAGAGATTTTGCATTGGGGCACATGAGCTTCAAATTACGTCTCTGGGGCTGAGTGTTTCTGCTCCATCATTAAAGCAAATGTTGAGGGTCTCAGGACCCAGTCCCCCACCAATCAAATTTGATTCCTTATCCTCAGGATAGGTTATCAATATTTGATTGGTGGGGGCCGATCTTCAGTACCAGGGACAGACACACATACAGATGAGCCACTGTGTCTATGTACACAACAAATAGTACCTCGCACCTTCATTCTGCATATTGCGTGGGTCCGGGTTCAGATCCTTGCCAATCAAATATTGATGTCTTCTCCTAAGGCCTCATTCACACGACAGGGTCCGAGTGTCGGCCGATAAAAACGGCCGTTTTGGGAATTACAAGGTGTAGTAGTTTTTATTTTGCCATATAATGTACTAAGAAACGGGAAAAAATTATTTGTGGGGTAGAAAACTAAAAAAAACAGAGATTCCTCCATGGTTTTTTGCGCGCCGTTTTTACAGAATTTACTGTGCAATTAAAACAACATGTTAACTTTATTCTGTGGGTCAATACGATTATGGCGATACCAAATATATATAGTTTTTTCTATATTTTACTACTTTTACTTTTATCCGTCACCCTTAGCCTCTCATGTTAAAAAAAATATACTGTGTGGTAGTATACGTTTTTTTTGATGGGATGCCTCAGGATGGATTAGTGTAGTCTACTAAGTTTAACACTACACAACAATTGTTGCATCAATATATGAAGATGTCCGTTCACTTGATTAATTGAAATTGTATCACTGCCTATATGAACGATTAAAATTCGATTTTTATTATAGAAAAACCATACTAAAATTGGGCTAATTAACCAAATGTACTGATAGAGGCGTAAGCACTGTAGACCACACAGAAGGGGGAGCAATTGGGGGTGCTGGTAGCTGCACCACACACTGCTGAACGATAGATCCCCCTGGCTGTGTTATATTATAAACACCTGGTCAATCCGTGCCAATGAAAACATGTCCCATGCGTTTCCGCACCACTAGTAAGCAGGGTGCTTCATCAGGGGTCACACTGATGTGGTTTTAACACATCTATATTATGGCCGGGAGACACCTATTGCGTGTCTCATACCATTCACCCGGCTCGTGCACGACACTAGTCAGCTGGTCGAACACGAGCCGAGTGAAATGCCGGGCATAAGTAGTACTGGCCACTCCCTCCCAGAGATGACGCGGTGGTCGGGCAGCCAATCCGCCCCGAGCCACGCTGTGACGCGGCCCAAGCAGGACCCCGGCCCCCCGGACGCTCGCTGTCACTGCAGGAGGGAGCAACCAAAGAGCGTCCCTAGTGACCAGGGATCACAAGGCGGCCATATAGCACTGGCATGAGACACGTAGCCAGAAGAAGGACCAGCAACATATGGTCGTAGAACCAGACCATATGGCATACCCGATCGCCGTGTATACCTTAACAACAGGAGACACAGCGATCGTAGAACCAAACCATATGGCACACTCGATCGCTGTGTGTAACTTGAAAGAAAGGGGTGCAGCAATTCGCTATATATAAATTAGGGGATCACTCAAGGCGTCCCATAGCGACAAGGGTAACCATCAAAGGTCTCAAACGGCACGGAATAGAAGGGAAGGAAAGGGATCAATATAAATGGATAACTGAGAAGCAATATGACACATGGCAGATAAATAAACACCTAAAGCCAGGATCGAACAACAGAGTGTAGCAGCGTGATTCTTCACCCAGACCAGGATCAAGCAGACGGTAGATAAAGAATCAGAGGAAGCAATTGAACGATATCTGTTCATTGAGACCCGCCGGTTTCATGGTATGCATGCGGAAAATCCATTGGGCCTCTTTCTGTAGAATCCTCCTGTCCCAATTGCCCCCCCTGGCCGATGGCCGTATATGCTCGATCCCCTGAAATGTAATAACGTGGGTGTCACCGCCATGCTTTTCCCAGATGTGTCGGGCCACCGGGGTATCCATATTGCGACGAATGTCGCCTATGTGGTCCCTTATTCGTCTCCTAAATTCTCTAATTTTCTTGCCGACATATTGCAGTCCGCAGACACATGAGATCAGGTAGACGATGCCCTTCGTTTTACAATTTATAAAGGATCTGTTTTCAAATGTCCTGCCAGTCGCATGGCTGTGAAAATTCTTGCTACAGAATATAGATTCGCAAGCTTTGCAGGACCCACATCTGAATGTTCCCTTTATGTTGTGTGTAAGCCATGTTGTAGGGCGAATGGATTGCATGTGGCTATGAACTACAAGATCCCTAATGTTCCTACCCCTCCTATAGGTGACTGAGGGTCTATTGCCCACAAGATCACCTACATCTGGATCAGTCCTAAGGATCCTCCAGTAGGTCTGTTGGATCCTGATGACTTCGTTATTCGATGAGTCATACGTGCATATGATGCGCATTTGATCATCAGTCGTGCGCTTTTTGGGATTTAGGAGTGCACTCCTATTACAATGAAATGCGTTGCGGTAGGCTGATCCAAGGACATCACGGGGATAGCCCCTCCGGCGAAATCTATTTTGTAGATCAGAAGCAGCTATTTTGAAGTCAGTCATGGTGGAGCAATTCCTGCGTGCCCTCAGGTATTGACCTTTGGGTATCCCCTTTCTCAATGGTGCAGGGTGCCAGCTTTCCCATCGAAGGAGACTATTAGTTGCTATCTCCTTCCTGAAGATATTGGTTTGTATGTATCCCTGTTCTGTTTTACAAATATTAATATCCAGAAATGTCATTTTGCTGTCATGGATGACAGAATTAAAAAAGAGCCCCATTTCGTTAACATTAAGAATGCCCACAAATTCACTGAACTCCTCCTTAGTTCCAGACCACAAAATCATGATGTCATCAATAAATCTTAGCCAGAGAATAATCCTGGATGTCCATCGATCCATCTCCTCCCCAAAGACAATCATCTTCTCCTACCATCCCAGATATAAGTTGGCATAGGAGGGTGCATTGGGACACGTTTTCATTGGCACGGATTGACCAGGTGTTTATAATATAACACAGCCAGGGGGATCTATCGTTCAGCAGTGTGTGGTGCAGCTACCAGCACCCCCAATTGCTCCCCTTTCTGTGTGGTCTACCGTGCTTACGCCTCTATCAGTACATTTGGCTAATTAGCCCAATTTTAGTATGGTTTTCCTATAATAAAAATTGAATTTTAATCGTTCATATAGGCAGTGATACAATAGTGTAGTCTACTACTGTGTTTTTTTTACAGGTTCGGTTGTTGGACTCCTTCGATGACGGCTTTTTTTTTTAAATAAAATGTTTAACGGGCTTGAGTGTGTGTGTGGGGGTGTTTTATTTCAATAAAATATTTTTTATTTTATGGTCGGGTACTGGATTGTACCTGGCTCTTCTCGGTTCCCCTGGTGGCAGTGGGTATCAGGGTAATAATGGAGGAGTTAGTGTTAGCCTTTCCACTAACTAACACTAAGTTAGCAATCAGTCAGCAGCCATTACTAAGGCAGTAATAATAAAGTTTTTAAAAAAAACAGACAAACAGAAAAATTATTTTATTGAAATAAACCCCCCCCCCCACAAATATGTCATTATTTAGTCCGCACGGTTAACGCCGTAAAAAATTTGAAAAATAAAAACGCTGTTTTTTGGTCACTTCATCTCCCACAAAAAATGGAATAAAACGTGATGAAAAAGTCTCATCTACCCCAAAATGGTACCAATAGAAACGACATCTTGTCCTGCAAAAAATAAGCCCTCAGACCGCTCAATCGATGTAAAAATTAAAAAGTTCTGCCTGTCAGAATGTCGCGACAAAACGCAAATTTTTTTTTTAACAGTTTTTTCCTTGTAAAAATAGTAAAACATGAAAAAAGTTATAAATTTGATATCGCTGTAATCATCTAGACTCGCAGAATTAAGTTAATGCACCGTTTTTACCGCACAGTGAACGAGGAATCACATTTTTTCCCCTATTTTATCACACAAATACTTTTATTCCAGTTTCCCACTACATTATATGGTACAATAAATCATGCCGTGAAAATCTACAACTTGTCCCGCAAAAAACAAGCCCTCATATGGCAATATTGATGGAAAAATAAAAAAGTTATGGCTTTTGGAATTTGGGAATGAAAAAAACTGTGTGTGTGTGTGTGTGTGTGTGTGTAAGAGAGTGTGTGTGTGTGTATATACATGCAGCTGTGGGCCTAAGGAATGCCCCAATGTATGTCATGCGTTTTTGCATGCAAGGCCACTGTCCTATCCAAATAAACAGGACAGTGGTGCAATACCTTGCACAGCCACTACGAATGTAATGGCCCGTGCAAGTACGAACGGAAAGGAGAACCATGTAAACAATGAAGAGGCTGTGGTGCTCGCACGAGAAGGAATAGGCCATCAATTTTAAAAACCTGTATAACCCATTTAGTGGCTTTATGCCTTTTTTCAACCCACTAACTATGCAACTATATAAATCTGAAGTACATTTGTATCTTACATTTTTTTTTTTTTAAATATTCACTTATGGAAATAGAAAAAAACAAAACATTTTATATAGACTTGATGCAATCTTATATTATTTTAATTTGCAACAAATAACCATAACAAATTAATTGTTTTTATGATATGTCTCTGCTTTTATGCCATCCCTCTCACTAATGCCACTATAAAGCTGTAATCACACATGGAGGTTTTGTGGCAGTTTTTGGAGCGAAACTAAGGAGTGGATACAAATGAGAGGAGACATACAGTACCAGTCTTTCCTTTAAAACTTTCTTTCTTTTGGATCCAGTGCTGTATTTGGGTAAAAAAAACTGCTTCAAAAACTGTGTGTGCGATTCCGGTCTTAGGCCATGCTCCCATGACGGCCCATTCCGAGCTGAAATATGCGTGAAAATCGCTTACAGCCCCATTGATTTTAATACCGTGCGTGTAAACCACGTCAGGTAGTCACATGCAGGTTAGCCCCATTGTATAGTACTAATCTGTGTGCAGATCGGTGGCAGGTCAACTGCATAATCGCAGCAGAAATCCAAGGATCAGCATTCTCAGGCAAATCAGTCAATTGATACCCCTGAGGAAGCTAGGTTTCTCCTAATGATACGCATGGAGCTGGTCTTTGTTTTTTAAATGTGCGCCCCTCTGCCTGGCTTGTATCTATTGTCTTATTCTTATGATGTTTTAGGTATGTGCCTTTTTGCATTGTATGTCACATTTATTCATGATCTTATCCTATTTTAGGAATTACCACATATATTGAAGTGGGATCCTTATTAGGGCCATTCATGTGTCCGGCGGGTCTGATCTAGTTTGGGACTCTTGTGCACTTTACAGTGTATCTTATTATGGGTCACTGTTTGAATTTTTGTATACAATGTTTTTAACTTGTTCGTCTTCTCCCTTTTGAGGTGAATAAAAATGTTGTTACTGTTTTGCTACCATTTTGGAGGTGCATGTCAAAAAATTTGTTGCCCTATTTTCTCTGGTAGTTTTAGTTATTTGTTCTAGGGCATAGACTTTGCACTCCATAGATAGGCGGTGTGCCTGCCTATTCTTGGTTTTTCATAAATCAACCAATTTTTCATCTGAGCATAGCCTAAGGCCGTTTCTGTTGCTCTGCTCAGTCATAGGAGCAGAACAATGAAAATACCAGAAACGCTGGCTCTGTTGCATGACAGGCACCCTACAGAACACATTAATTTTAATGATTTTCATCAGGTTATCGTCATGGTGTCCGTCATTTTACCGGACAAAATAGCGCAGCATGCTGCACTGTTTCGTCCACCATTTCTTACTGGATCTGCAATGGAGGCTCCTAAGAAGCCTTAGACACAGATGTGAATGAAGCTGAGTCACGATCTGTGGGTATGTGGACCCACTGGGTCGTACCACCGTAGCGGGATAGCAGCTGGCCAAACAGTGTACCAAGTAAAGTCTATAATCCGAGGATTGGGAACCTGTGGTAGTACAGACAGTAGCGATGACTAGGCTCAGATGGGACCTTGGCAGCAGACACCAGGCGTGATGTAACACAACACGACTCCAATTCTTTTAAGGCACAGGAACGAGGTAGCACGGGATACAGGATACAGGTAGCAGGAACGGGAACACTGGGAACAGGAACACACTAAGGGACCATTAGCTAGACTGACACGGGAAAACACAACAATGCTCAGGCAATGAGTGAAGGGGCAGGGCCCTTCTTATAGTTCAGGGTGATCATGGATTGATTAGACAATTCTTAACATGTTTGTGCGCTGGCCCTTTAAGGCCGAGACTGAGCTCGCGCGCACCCTAGGGGTCACTGCAAGCCAGGACAGCCACAAGTGCTGGCATCTCCGGGGAGGAAGGCGTCGGCAGGATGAGAGGAGTCTGCGGACGTTACAAGCTGGAGCCGAATCCAGGAGTGGAACCTACACAGAGAATAAGTATAATGTAATGATCTGCGCCTCCCTGTGTTACTGGCCAACTTCTGGTTTTGGCTTACAACTACTGATGTAAAATACTGAAAAAAATGCTGCAGTGGGAAAATGGGCTGTCTCAGATATATAGAAGTAAATGGAAGCAGTATTGCCTCCATCCATAGGGCAAATTTTATAGACAAGAATATAGTAATGTTAACAAATATTTACACCCTCAAATTGTAATTTTATTATTGTATAATTGTCAATGCTTTCAAATTAAAAATAAAAATAAAATGTTTAGGCAAAGTTATTCAAAACCCATACCATCCCTGTAAGGCTATAAAAGCCAACTTGCATCGCTGCTAGTCAAGTTAAGGCTTCATCACACACACTTTTTTTTTTTCTTCAGTGTTTTAGAATGTTTTTAACGGAGGTTTTTATTTTGTGACATTTTGTACAGGGTTTTTTCCTGAACTTTTTGAAGTCTTATAGAGAAACCAATAAAGAAACGTTAAACCTAGAGCATGCTGTAGTTAGAAAAAGTCTCTAAAAACTTCACAAACCAAAACGTTGTGTAAGTAGATTTTTTCATATTTTATTCCTAGACTCTAAAGTAACATCCAGTCGAGGCGTTCTTGGGCAAAAAAAGTGGGAAAAATGCTGTCTAAAACACAAAGTAAACGCTGTGTGTGAATCCAGCCTAAATCTAAACTTTAAGTGTCATGCACAAAATCTACTACTACTATGAGCCCCAGGGAGGAAGGTGAAGTAAAAGTTTAATATTTCTAAATGTGCTCAAAAGGTTTATTACTCACCTCGCTCAAGTTCTGGCGAGCGGCCACAGTTCCTACACTCCTTCTCTGGTCCCGTCTTCACACCCTGCCGGATGCGGCCGTGGTTTTCCTCTTCACTTCGGCCGTCAGTGTCGAATTGCCGGGGAAACTGACATTTGTTGAGAATGTAAGACATAGCGGCCATGCCTTGTCTGTAGTCTAAGGTACATTCTTCGTTTGCCTATTGTTACTATTGATATTTGACTCTGTTCCTGACCTTGACCTGGATTACTCTATGGTTCTTGCTCATCTTTCAGCTTGTTACTTATTTACTACAATCCATTGACGACCCATGGCTAACTTCCTGACTGCATTACAGCGCACCCGCCAGGAATCAGTGCCTACTCTGGGGACCCCAATCTGGTTTTCCAACCGGGAAAGCCCATAACTCCTTGTGGGGGGGGGTTAACAGTGAAGAACAGCTAGTTTCCTTAGACACTGCACCCCAGTCTAGCCAGCATCAAACCAATTGAGGGAACATATGAATTAGTAGAGTAGACCTATCAGCAGGCAATGGTTGCACACCTAGCTTGTTATCCTTTCTGATGAACTGCATATTAGCTCTATGTTGTAAAGGGCAACATCTGCATGGATTGTGTATGTTCCTGTGTTTGCGTGGGTTATCTCCGGGTACTCTGGTTTCCTTCCACACCCCCAAAAACATACCACTAGGGAATTTAGATTGTGAGCCCCAATGGGAACAACAAACAAGGACAACCTCTGTACAGCACTGCAGAATATGTTGGCGCTATATAAGTAACAGAAATAAATAAATAAATAAAGGACTTAGGCTGGATTCACACGAGCACATTACGTCCGTAATGGACGGAACGTATTTTGGCCGCAAGTCCCGGACCGAACACACTGCAGGGAGCCGGGCTCCTAGCATCATAGTTATGTACGATGCTAGGAGTCCCTGCCTCGCTGCCGGACAACTGTCCCGTACTGTAATCATGTTTTCAGTACAGGACAGTAGTTCCACGGAGAGGCAGGGACTCCTAGCATCGTACATAACTATGATGCTAGGAGCCCGGCTCCCTGCACTGTGTTCGGTCCGGGACTTGCGGCCGAAATACGTTCCGTCCATTACGGACGTAATGTGCTCGTGTGAATCCAGCCTTAGGGGCAATGTCTGTAGTCTTTTGGGGAATGTGCAGACAAGTGTTATGCGTAATTTCCTTCAAGGCTTTTTATAGTTAAATCAGCATTCCAGATCATTGAGCAATTTCATACATCTTGCAGCCATATGATGAATAAGCCACACAGCAAGATTTTTTTCGCCCATGCAAAAGAATATTCAAGAACTAATTATATTTTTTATGTGCAGTTTTTATGTGCAGTTCTAATTTTCTTCAAGCAAGAATTGAATAATAGCTAGGTCTCTAGATTTTTTATTTTATAACTTTATGTACCTATCTGTTCATAACACTAAAGCCCTAAATGACAAGTTTACATAGAATTGACTTTGAATAATAGAGCATGGGCCCTGTGATTATTGGTCCTCCAGACTACTCAACTATCAGCCATCATTTAATGTCTGGTAGATTGCTATGCTCTACTTTAGTGGGGTTTGTCAAAGTCAATTTATCTCCTGGCCCATTCACAAGTTTTCCTAACTTCAGCTCCCCAATTTTGGAGCCTAGGCTGGAGATGAGGTGGGTGATTATAGCTCTTAGGTTAAAGGGGTTGTCCAGGTTTTGAAGAAAGGGATCTTTTTTATTTTTTTTACAGAAACTTTGCCATGTCTACCCATGTGCTTTGTCTTATATTACAACTGCAATATCAAACACAGCCAATAAATAGACATGCAGTTTCTTTTTTTCTAATTCTGGACAACCCCTGGGAGCACTGGTGCATACTCAGACCTGAACTTTCCTTTTTAAAAAAAGAGGCTTTTCCTGAAGAAATAGTTTTTCCTGTGGGTAAAGGTTGGAAAAAAACAAAATACCTGGAAAATATTTTTATTACTACACAGAAAGTAAATGAAAATCCTCCCATGTCCGCTGTTTTCATTGGCTATTTGCTGGTCAGTGGTCTGCTTATATGTGGCTTCATCTTCATTATTGTATGGCAAGAACAGTCTATTGCTAACTAACAGCTGGGCAAAATTTACACCAGCCCTACCTTGCTCTTGTTGATCGGGCCCCAGTGGGGTTCGAGTCTCAAAGACAACATAGCTATAAGACAATTAATAATACCGCATGCCCATACCGCATAGTTGTCCGCCTCAAAATCTAATACTTTATGCAAGTGAGGGAGTTTTGATGGATTGTCTTGTTTTCTATGTAGGAAAGTTGCTATAAGCACGCAAACAAGTTATTTTCCATAATCTGGCCACAAAAGAATTTATGTTCACATGTTTTTATCATCATTCTATCATCTTTATTTAGAAACCCTTTCAAAAAATTGTTGGAATCAACGCACCATTTTTCAATGTAACAGAGACTTGTCTGAGAAAACATTACAATACGGCAGTAAGTGATTTCAGCAGTATCCTTACCCCCCACTCTTGGACCTGTCGTTAAATTCTCTGAGCAACTAAAGAGGACACAGCTTAAGTCTTTTGTTAATGTGCGGACATGGTGATGTCATCTGGCTCCAGTCCAATGTTCTGCTGCCCTCTCAGCCATGGGAAAATGTTTCTCAGATGAAGGTGGCCCTCAATTCAACATGATGAAATGATTTCTGCATTTTTCTTGTTTTTTGGCTTTGAAACCTATGCCGAGGAAACACTAAGAGGCAGAAAATTACCAGTCATGTTTTTACAACAACCTTAAATGTATAATCATTTTCTGGATGGGCAATAAAATGGATGTTACTTTCGTGAGCTTTGAGCAATGAGTAAAATTACTTCCAGTGGGAAACACACTTGAAATGAGCGTATAGTCATCCAAGTAATTCACATATTATTAATGTCAATGGAGTTTTTCCGCTGACGTGTCTGCCTTGACATTTGTTCGGTGGTCCAAAGACAGTCACCTCTCCAACTTCTTTAGTTGTTACTCACATCTTCTTTCTGGCGATGGCAAAGGCTTCTTCTGTCATGGTTGCTCCTCTGTGTCTACCCTTTTCCTCTTACCTCACACAGCTCGCGTTTTTCAACTTTTAAAAGGAACTTAATGGTGTTTTCCTATAAAAATATTTGTGTCATATTGATTGGAAATCACTTCAATTTTGGAACAAAAAAATGAACATCATAAGCTAAAAATTGTGTTGTTGGCATTCAACATCTGCGAAGTATATACAAAACGGCGAGAAACAAAACAGAAAAAAAACCTGTATGTGAAGGTCTCCAAAGACTTCCTGCACCTTAAAGGGTTTTTCTTTCTCACACATTGATGGGCTGTCCACTTGAGAAGCCATAAATATCTGCTCAATGGTGGAATGTTGGGATCCCAAAACGATGAAAAGAAAGGTGGTACCCTACTCCTAGTGGAGAGACAGGAGACAATTAATCTCTATTATAGTGAAAATTGAGCATGCTTGGTTGTGTCTATATCACCTATAGATTGTAAAAGAGGATGACAATGCATACTGGAAATGGCGACCAACACTTTTGTTATCAGGATTTGTGAAAGTCCCAATACTTGGATCACACAGATCACAAATTTATGCCACTTACAATCAATGCTTAAATGTGTGATGTGCAAACCTTTTCAATGGCAACCAACAGCTATTGCCATAAACACCCCATTTTCTAATTATAAAATATAGTCAGTAGCTGGCTAACCCAAATACACCCCAAGCTGCTGCTGCAGAGGCTCTGCAACTGGGTTGTGCCATATGCAGCATAATATACAAGTTACTGGAAGTTGTTAGGAACATAGATGTTATATAAAGTCTTTTAAAATTCTACTTAGCCGTTTTAGAATTTTCTTGACCCATGACATGTATAGCAGATTCTGGGGGACAAGCCAAAATGGAGCCTATTGCTATTCCCAATTGGTGCTTACTGCGATTCACACTGCTTTTAGTTAGACCATGAATGACAAATAAATTAAAAGAGTTATTCTCTGTAGTTCTATTCTTGCACCAGTTGGCTCAACATATTGGTCCAGCTCACAGACTGTACTAGAAACTTTGCTGCAGTACATATGACTGTGTAAGGATTGACATTCCTTTAAGAAAGACATGGTTATCATCAGTAAGCAATAACCAATTAATGGTTGTAACTATGAGGGGCTCCGGGAATAGCTGTTCATGTCCACTGATTTAATGCCAAATAATGCTGTTTGAGGTAAATTTGGTCTTGGCTCTGGTGAAAGGGTTGATGAGATATGGAGTTCTAAGGAATTCTAGCACACAAAGTGTTGTAAGAAATGATCAGACTGAAGTCAATGTCCCTGATGTACTTTACTGTAGAACTCAGTGTAGTAGAGGCATGATGGAGAAGGGTAAAACCCATGCTCAGGGGCGTAACTGGGAAAGACTGGGCCCCATAGCAAACTTTTGACTGGGCCTCCCCTCCCCTGGGTGCCACACAAAGCCCCCCTTATAGATAGTGCCCCCCATAGATTGTGCCATATAACCCCCTGTAGGCAGTGCTATACAGCCCTCTGTAGACAGTATCACACCCCCTTGAGTATATTGCCACCCTTCCCCCTGTAGGTAGTACTGCCTCCCCATTGTAGACAGTGCCATACAGTCCCCCTTGTAGATATTGCCCCCACTCCCCCTTAAAGATAGTGCCATACAGCCCGCCTGTAGATAGTGCCCCCCACCTCCCCCTTGTAGAGAGTGCCATCCAGCCGCACCTGTAGATAGTGCCCCCACCTTCTCCTTGCCATACAGCCCCTCCTTGTAGATAGAGCCCCCCACCTCCCAATTATAGAGAGTGCCATACAGCCCCCTGTAGATAACGCCCCCACCTCCACCTTGTAGATAGCGCCATACAGCCCCCTGTAGATAGTGGCATACAGCCCCCTGTAGATAATGCCCCACCACCACCTGTAGATAGTTCCATACAGCCCCCTGTAGATAGCGCCATACAGTCACCCTGTAGATAGCACCATACAGCCCCCTGTAAATAGCGCCAAACAGCCCCCTGTAGATAGCGCCATACAGCCCACTTGTAGATAGCGCGATACAGCCCCCCCCCGTAGATAGTGCCATGCAGCCCCCCTGTAGATAGTGCCATTACCCCCCTTGAAGATAGCGCCCCCACCTCCCTCTGTAGATAGTGCCATACAGCCCCCTGTAGATAGTGCCATACAGCCCCCTGTAGATAGCGCCATACAACCCCCCTGTAGATAGTGCCATACAGCCTCCCTGTAGATAGCGCCATACAGCCCCCAGGTAGATAGCACCATACAGCCCCCCTGTAGATAGATCCATACATCCCCCTCTAGATAGCACCATATAGCCCCTCTGTAGATAGCACCGCCAAACAAATAAAACAAAAAAAGTTAAACTCACCTAGACCCCTTTCTTGTGACGAACGGAGCTGCTCCAAAGCATCAACGCCGACGGGATCCTTGCATAGGCCGGCATGATCCAGTGACGTCACCACGCCCGCCTGTGCAGGGATCCCATCCCTACGCCTGACAGGCTGCAGGCTGAATGTGGCCTGTCGCCTAATAAATGGCAGAGCAGGGAGCTACCTCCCTGCTCTGCCATAGTGTTCAATAGGCATGGGGGGAGGCGTGCCTGTGGGCAGCATTGGCCCCTTCATACCGTGGGCCCACGTAGCAGCTGCTATGGCTGCTACATTGTTAGATACGCCACTGCCCCTGCTGTTATTGTGTCTAGCCAGTGATGCAGGGTAGTCTCTATGTCTGATGTCCGTAATACTTTGAATATCCCAGGTGTGATGTCAGTATGATGAGGGGAGTTTTACCATGTGGTGATGTTAAAGTGCTGAGGATAGTAGTCTAGGTATAATGAATGATGTTCTGTGCAATATCATTGTGATGGGTTAAAGACCCTGGAGGTGATGTAGGTGTGTCATCATAAGTCCTCTTTAGGTAATGTGGTGAGAAGTCTCACTTTGTGATGACAGTTTGATGACGTAGTGTTTTTATGACATCAGAATCTTTACGTCATATCAATATGATGTGTTAAAGGAGTTGTTCAGCTTCTGACAACTGATGAACCTATCCACCGGATAGGTCATCAGTATGTCATCGGTGCGGGTCCGAACCCCGGTCCTTGCACCGATAAGCCGCTCCGGTGGCCTGCGGGCACCGGATGTTGTGGTGCATAATGCTATGGACGGAGCCCGGAAGCAGTTGGCTCTGACCATTGCATAGCGGCCGTGCTACAGAACTGCAGGTCCGCTCCTAGTCACTTGAATAGGAGCAGAGCTACAGTACTGCAGCTCGGCCGCTATTCTGTCTCCGGAGTCAACTGCTTCCGGCATGGATGTCCGGTGCACGGAGGCACCGGAGCAGCTGATCTGTGCGGGGCCCGGGTGTCGGACCCCCACAGATCATGTACTGATGACCTATCCGGTGGATAGGTCATCAGTTGTCAGAACCTGGAAAACCCCTTTAAGAGAGTTTTGCTATGTGTGTAAAGGAATGACAAGTTTGGGTGACATTCTGTGTCTTACTGTTCTGAAGACTATGTGCAATGTAAATGTAACGGACTCAGGGATAAAGGGTAGGCAGAGTAGGCGATCACCTAAGATGCCATTTGGGTGGGAGTGCAAATTATGTATTTAGAAAAAAAATATTGTTATTGGGTAAATCAGTGCTGATAACTGTTGGGTGAATAACTGCCCATAAAGACAGCTATGCTTCTGAACTTCAGGTACCAAGGGTCAGAGGGGGCCCTGCTTTTGTTACCATGAAAGTTTGTCCAACCCCTGAAAGGACTTGAACTTTTGAAATCATACCAATATTTTTAGCACAGGCTCTGGTCGAATTCATGTTCCAGAGAGCAGGCGAATGTAGAAGGGTTGAGGGATGCAATCAGATGTGAGGTGATACAGCTGCTTATGGTGTCACCATGAGGAAGCGTCTTTTGATTTTTTTCATGTAGATAGACATTTTATGGCTATGGTAAGAAATAAAAGCTTCACAAGACATTTGCATGTAGTTTTGCAGGTTTAATATATTCATAGTCCCTTCATATAAATATGACTTGTCTACAGGAGTTGGTATCTTCTTCAGAAGTGCTAGAAGCAATTGTTTCATAGTTCTTATTGCTTCTGAGTCTGTACAAAATTTCTTAGCGTTTCTCTCCTATAACTGACTATTTAGGTGAACTTGTTATTTTACAAGATTGTGATATTATATGCTGTATATCATAAATTCATAGACACACTCTGAAATGACCCAAGAGAGGATGACACAAAACTGCAGGATGTCTTTATAGGAACCAAAGACTTCAAAGTGAATTGTTGCATATCGGGTACTTTGGAATATTCTAATAGCATTAATGTTTTTGTCATGCATCGTTTTATGTGTCTGTTTCATCTTTTAATAAGGTCAAGTGTAATTTAGTCTTCGGGCGGCCGGGATCCTTCAAAATCAAAAGAGCTGTCAGGCTGAAAGGAAAGCAATCTGGAAAACAGCTTAATTAGGAAGCATGCGAGATTTGAAACATATGTCAGTGAAATGGAACGCTGTGTAAACAGCTAACGTTGCGCTAATCAGTGTCAGCTAATATCTCTGCCTACATGCAAACACCAGATTGTTGGATCCACCAACAATCACCTTTAGAACAGAGCTGGAAAATGTTCAACCCCAACTTTCATCCAACCCTTTACATGTATTTCATATGAATTTTTAATAGAAAATATTTGCATAAATTATTCTTACAGAGAACTTGACATTTGCAGATAAATGTCTAATAATAACAGATTAGTGTAGACCCAACAAAACTTTTATAAATATGTCTTGGGTTGTTATCTGGGTAAAATTTTTGATGGACGATTTCACAGAATTAGAAAGGTTTTAGTTTTAAATTCATTTTTTTTTAGCCTTCACATTCTTCAATAAGCCAAATAATATTTAAGCATATGAATTACTGGCATCAATAAAGAGTCTTTCATGTTATAGTAACATATAATAATCACCATAATAACAATCAATTATTGCAATTGCAGGAGTCCTATAGAACAGCAGTCGTTGTGGGGGTTGCAATTGCAACAGTCAGGCTGGATGCTTCACTTATATGTTTTATATAGGTTCTATATAGTATGACAGCACAAAGTGTTAGTCCCAAATATACTTTAGTATATACTAAATATATGCACTAATATACTGTTAGTGCATAAAATGTTTTTGTTTTTTTTACGTAGACACAATTAAATTACACATTGCATTAAAAAAGTTTGGTCAATTCTTGGAGCCTTTTCCACTCCGAAAATACGACAAATTTTCCATGACGGACTTTAAAATGCTGTAAAAAAAACTCTTGCTTTTTTGAGTTTTTGCACGTGTAAACGCGTGCAAAATAAGCGACACATATTTTTTGGGCAGTACATTTTTAAACATACCCCACAGGTATTTAAATCCAGTAATGAAAAAATCGGCATAAAAAAAAGCGGCAACAAAAATATTTAAAAATATGCGTTTCCAATAAAAATAGCATAAAAAACACATGTGTTTTTTACATGGATTACGCACCAGATTTTTTCTGCCTACAAATATTTCCATGCGACATTTGTGACATTTGTAACTTTCATTTTTTTAATCTTTCACAAAAAAAACTTTGATTGTGAAACCATTCTTACAGAATGGATATGTTTTTATGAAAACCCATAAGAAAAATTATCACGTTTCAATGAAAGAAATTTTCCAAGATTTAAATTTGATTGCTTATCCTCAGGATCGGTTAGCAATATTTGATCGTAGGGGTCCGAGCTGCAGTACCAGGCACCAGGGACGGATTAAGGGTACAATTGGCCCGTGTGCACCTTTTCAAATCTGGCCCCCCCCCCCCCCGAACTCTGAGGACGCTGTACCGCATATATTTGCAGATTTGAGTTTAGGCGGCAAAAGATCTGGCATGGTCTTGAATTTGCTGTAAAAGCAGAATTAGCCATACACAAGAGAATAAGCAGAATACTGAGACACTAAAGAGGTCAGGAGCTTTAAATTGTTAGTGGTTTCCGGGAAAATAAAAATCTGCTGTGCGTAAATATAAAGAACCAGTCTCTGTTGTTTAACCCCTTAAAGTCCAAGCCATTTTAAATTTTTCACTCGCCGCCTTCCTAGAGCCCTAACTTTTCTATTTTTACATGAATGGAGTGGTCTGTGAAGGATTATTTTTTGTGGGAAAAGTTATAGTTTTTATTAGCACCATTAAAAGTACCATATAAAGGTGAATTGGTAAAAACTGAGATTCCTCCATGGTTTTTTTGGGTTTAGTTTTTACTGTATATATTTACCTTCTCTTAAGGTAAAAGTAGATTTAACATTTATTTTTACCTTAAGATAATGTTAATATATACAACACCAGAACCAAGCTCAGTACATATATACAGCCCCAGAACAAAGCTCCGTACAAATATATAGCCCCAGAAATACAGCTCAGTACAGAGATCATTTGCAAATTCAGTTTAACCTCGACCATGTAAGGTTTGTACGACATAAAACGACAGCTCCCAGTATAGCCAGAACAATGATTAGGATATGCTGGGAGTTTCTGTTTCACAAAAAAGAAAGATACACCCATCATTTCGCTGCAGATCATACAGTGACTACAGTCACTGACTGATTTGGAGCTTGGATTTTGCTTGGTAGTAGTTTTGTTTGAGTATTACTGGCATTTCAGTTTATAATGTGGGGGCATATGTAAGGGCCTGTTCACATCACCATTCGCTTTCCGTTCCGTGGTTCCGTCAGAGGTTTCCGTCGGGTGAACACCGCAACGGAAAGTGAAAGTGAAACCACAGCTTCCGTTTCAGTCACCATTGATATCAATGGTAACGGAAACATCGCTAATGGTTTCTGTTCGTCACCATTCCGGCAGGTTTCCGGTTTTCCGACGGAATAGTTTCTTAATGCCCAAGTGGGCGTGTTTTACTTTAGACCAAGTGGGCGTTGTACAGAGGAGTGTATGACGCTGACCAATCAGCGTCATGCACTTCTCTCCATTCATTTACACTGCACTAGCGATATAGTTATATCATTATGTGCAGCTACATACATAAACACTAACATTACTGTAGTGTCCTGATAATGAATATACATCACTACCAGCCTGGACGTGATGTTTATTCAGAATCCTGACACTTCTGAATCTTTTCTGTGAGATTCCAGCAAGGCAAGCGTAATCTCGCGAGATTACGATGTAACCTGTAATTTCAAACGAGATTACGCTTGCCTTGCTGGACACTTTATCAGGACACTGCAGTAATGTTATAGTGTGTGTATGAAGCTGCACATAGCGATATAACTATATCGCTAGTGCAGTGTAAATGAATGGAGAGAAGTGTATGATGCTGATTGGTCAGCGTCATGCACTCCTCTGTACAACGGCCACTTGGTCTAAGTAAAACACGCCCACTTGGGCATTAAGAAACTCATTAGCATAAAGTAAAAATCGCTCATAAAGTGGTTTAAAATAGATAGTTTTTTTTAAATAAAAAGCACTGCTGTCACCTACATGACAGCGCCGATCTCCGTATGTAGGAGATAGGGCACTTATAATGTGGTGACAGAGTCTCTTTAAGGAACAGGAGAAAGATTTGGTAAATTCTATGTTATTAAATGTAGCATTTTCATGGTTGGGGTAAGACTCTTCCATGTGTGGAGGTTACAGTCTGGTCCCTATTGGATATTTATGTATTTGTCTTTTCCTTGTGTTTTTTAACCCCTTCCCACTTTGGCCACTTTTGACCTTCCTGACAGAGCCGCATTTTTCAAATCGCTGCTTCAAGTCTCCTAGGGGGACTAATAAAAAAAGTAAAAAACAGTTAAATAAAGATTTTTGTTATGTTCCAAAAACAATAAAGTATTAAAAGTTCAAAAAAAAAACCTTTTCACATTTTTCCCCTAAATCAATGTTAAAAAAATTATTTTTTAATATAACTGGTATCGCCGCATACGTAAAAGTCCAAACTATCACAATATAGAGTTGTTTAACCCGCTTGGTGAATGCTGTAAAAAATATATATAAAAAAAACACATGCAAATTACTGTTTTTGGTCACCTTAGCGTTCCAAACAAATGAAATAGAAAATTATCAAAAAGTCGCATATACCCCAAAATGGTATCAGTGAAAACTACAGCTGGCCCCACAAAACTTAAGCCCTCACATTGCTAAATTGATGGAAAAATATAAATTTGGTATCGCCGTAATTGTATCAACCTGTAGAATAAGGTGAATATGTAGTTTTTACCGCCTGATGGACGCCGTAAAAACAAAACCCCCCAAAATATGACATAATCGCTTTTTTTTGCCCATTTCACCCCACAAATATTTTTTTTTCAGCTTCCCAGTACATTATGCAGTACAATAAATGGTGCCATGAAAAACTACAACTTGTCCTGGAAAAAACAAGCCCTCGTATGGCGATATAGATGGAAAAATAAAAAAATTATAGCTTTTGAAAAGTGGGGAGAAAAAAACAAAAGTGAAAATGTGAAAAAGGGCTGCGTCCTGATTGGGTTAATAAACCTGACCCATTATTTCTCTTCTATATACTAACATCTAATTAATTAAACTAAATTTAAATACATAAGACATTTCCTTTATTAATAATAATAATAATAATAATAATAATAATAATAATAATAATAATAAAAAAAAAAAAATACTAATATTAACCTTTGTAGCTATCTTTAGGCTAAGTTCACACTACCGTTCACCTCTCCTCTGTCAGAGGAAGGGACTGCAAAACAAAAGTTCTGCAGGCTGCACTTTTGCTTCCTTGAAAATAACGGAAACCTAGCGAACGGAGACAAACGGAAAGCAACTGCAACAAAAGAATTACCATTGAACAGTTGCTTTCTGTTTAATCTTTCGATCCTCTCTTCCTCTGACGGAATAGAGGTAAACGTATACTAATGGTAGTGTGAAAGAAGCCTAACCTCCATGTTATGCAATGTGTTTTTCTAGAGAGGTGTTTTTGTATGCATTCCACATGCTACTGTATGAAATAAAAATGGTGCCATTCCCAATCGTATGCCAAATGGGTACTGATTTCAGAACTTATTTTCAGGTTGATGCCCTCATATTTGCTCCTCTGTTAAAGGGGTTTTCCACCTTCTGACAACTGATGACCTATCCACCGGATAGTACATAATCTGTGGGGGTCCGATACCAGGACCCCGCATACATCGGCTGACCGGTGCCTCCGAGCACCAGACGTACATGCCAGAAGCAGTTGGCTCCGGCTACGTAATAGTGAATAGGAGTGGACCTGCAGTTCTGCTGCACGGCGCTATGCTATGTACAGAGCCAATTGCTTCCAGCTCCGTACATAGCATTATGTGCCATAACATCCGGTGCCGCAGGCCACCAGAACGGCTGATTGGTGCAGGGTCCGGGTGTCGGACTCGCACCGATGATATACTGATGACCTATCCAGTGGATAGGTCATTAGTTGTCAGAAGGTAGAAAACCCCTTTAACAAGAAACGAGGAAGCAGTAGAGTTAAGGACTGTCCAAGGACATAGGTAACATTAGTCAGGCAGGGCAGAAAAAGGCATGGATTAATCTAAGTAGGTAGAACACATGATGCACAAAAGTATATGAGCAACACGCAATATTCTTTGTTTGGACAGCAGAATAAATTGCAAACTGCTCATAAATAGAGCAGTGACGTTACCGGTGGTGATGGAGAGCACCGCCTACTGGAATCAGATGGCATGGCAGCAGGAATATCATGGGAGAACATAGACGAGGTGAGTGGTATTAACTGGTCTTGGCCTGTTCTGAATCATAACTTTTCCTTAGGATTTGCAACCCAGTATCGCCTTGTACATGTACGTGGCAGCCACCAAGGGGAAGTATGGAGCCAGTTCCTGAGCTGCATGTTACAGCCAACACCTCACTGCAACAAGCGGAATCAAAGATCACTTTGATTCCACCCGTTTAACCACTTAGATGCCGTGGACAATAGCCCCCTCCTACAGCAATCGGCCTCCCCACAACATGATTGCGGGGTTCCGGTGGTTGTCATAGCAGCCTGGGGGTCTTATGAAGGCCCCAGGTCTGCCATCTTTGTGCTCCTATTAAGCCTAATTAGTATTTCTGATTCAATTGAAACGTTGCTGGCATGAATAAAACACCACTGTTTTATTCATAACTTGGAGTGCTGCCTCTATTTTTTGCTGTACACACAGCCCCCCACACAGTGTAATTCCTCCCATAGCTGACCACCACAGTATAATGCTCCCCATAGCTGCCCCCAAACAGTATAATGCCCCATAGTTGACCACCACAGTATAATACCCCCATAGCTTCCCCCATAGTACAATGCCCTCTATAGCTGCCCCCCACAGTATAATGCCCCTGTAGCTGCCCCCACAGCATATTTCCACCCATAGCTGTCATATACAGTATAATGCCCCCATACAGTATAATGCCCCCATAGCTGCCCCATACAGTATAATGCCCTTATAAAGTATAATGCCCCCATACAGTATAATGCCCCCCATAGCTACCCCATAAAGTCTAATGCCCCATACAGTATAATGCCCCCCATATGTAATGACAGGGATAGGGAAACAGACAAGTGAGTCCTAATCTACCCGCCACTCAGTCCCTGCCTACTTGCAACGACCCGCCCTAGGCGACGGGGTACAACTGGGCGACGGTCCCTACACTCAGTAAGTGCACGACAGACAACCAGACAAGGAAACACAGAACAAAGAGAAGCGGGGCAGTTGCCCACGGCAACACCGTGAGCAAGAAGAGTAGTAAACGAGCCGAGTCAAACCAGGAGAGTACGAGGTGCCAAACGCAGAGCAGGAGAGTAGTGAACAAGCCAAGTCAAACAGGAGTGTACGAGGTACCAAATGCCGAGCAGAAGAGTAGTCAGTAAGCCAGGGTCAATACGAAGCAGGGACAAGTAGTTCAAGAAGCTGCAGCAGGGCCAGGAACCAACAGAGAAGAATCACAAGCAAGGAGGAACAGGAAAGGCAGGTATAAATAGACAGAGGGCGGGAGCTAGCTCCGTCTGGCCAGGCTGTGATAGGCTCTCCCACTCCTAAGCCTGCCATCCTGAGTGGTGGAAGATGGAGTCAGTCTCACAGACATAGAAGCAGGTGCAGACTGATTACCTATGGGCGTGGATACAGAAGCTGTGCCTGGCAGATCCTTAACACCATACCTGCCCCATACAGTATAATGCCCCCATACAGTATTTTGACCTCCATAGCTGCCACCTACAGTATAATTCCCCCATACAGTATAACACCCTCATAGCTGCCCCATACAGTATAATGCCCCCCCATAGAGTATAATACCCTCCATAGCTGCCACATACAGTATAATGCCCCCCATAGCTGTCCCATATAACATAATGCCCCATACAGTATAAAGCCCTCCATTGCTGTCCCATACAGTATAATGCTGCCATACAGTATAATGCCCCCATATCTGTCCCATACAGTATAATGACCTTCATAGCTGTCTTATACAATTTAATGCCCCCATACAGTATAATGCCCCCCATACAGTATAATGCACCCCATACAGTATAATGCCCCCTATAGCTGTCCCATACAGTATAATGCCCCCTTAGCTGCCCGATACAGTATAATGCTCCCATACAGTATAATGGCCACTCAGAATCACAGTTTTTTTGCCCATCTCACCCCACAAAGATTTTTTTTTCAGTTTCCCAGTACATTATTTGGTACAATAAATGGTGCCATGAAAAACTACATTTCGTCCCGCGATAAAAAAAAAGCCCTCATACAGCCATGTTAACGGAAAAATAAAAAAGTTAGGGCTTTTGGAAGGCTTGGAGAGAAAAAACAAAAGTTAAAAACCAAAAAAATTGGCTGCAGAGAGATGAGGTTAAAGAGGACCTGTCACCTCTACTGATGTGTCTGTTTTAATAAATATTTAATAAATATTTGTATTCTCCATAAAATAACAAATCCGGAGCATATTTTCTTAGAACACTGCATTATTGTACTGTTCCTCTGTTATTCCTCCTAGAAATGTTTGAATACATTTGGGTGTTACCAGTTGGGGGGGGGGTCCCTACAGAGTCTAACACGGTCCAATCAGTACTCACAGTGTCAATGTGTCAGTGTGTGTGTAGGGATACGTCCCTTCAACCAGTTGTCAATTTATTTATACATTTCTATAAGGATAAACAGAGAAAATTAAATGAAGAATGTTGCAAAACGGGTTAACCTGCAAATACATCCAAGAATGTTCTCATTCACTCACAGCAAGCGGTCATCTTAAAAAAAATTATGAAGGGATGTAACGCAATGTTTTTGAATGTTTCAAAACTTTTTATTATAAAATCATTAAACCTTCTTTACATAAAATTGGAAACAAAAAGTCTTGGAATCTTCTCCACAAGATATTCACTCCGGCACTTCTCAGTCGATCTCATTAAAAAAGAAAAGAAAAGAAAAAGGGAACAGTAAAAAAATAACCGGGGGGGGGGGCAATGATGATTCATTTTTATTTAGCTTTAACCTAGGACAATAGAATCCAGAGTTTGTCTCTTACTACCTATGATTTCTACATTTACCCCTTAAGTGAGTAGAAAGCCCTTGGCTTCTTTCTAGGGCAGACATCTGACTGCTTTAGTTCCTTTTAACTACGGGCACGGTGGAGAGACAGTATCCTGCACACTGGACAGATGTAAAAGGCGACAGATAAAGGTTCCAGCAAGATGTCTTTAAAGGCAGTACAAAGCAAAGGAAGATCAGAAAGAGCAAAAGGAAAGTTGTGACACTAAAACAATTAATTACTCCTGGATGTGAAGGCTTGCACTATGCTGCACGCTAGAAGAAGCAGCAAGAGGTTCTAAGATAAAGATTGTCGGGAAAAAAAAGAGGAAAAATAGCTTATCGTGTTACTGAACTGCTGAAAATCAACGTCTTTTATACAACTGCCCTCTGTAAATGGAACTAATTGTGCTTATGTGTTCATTAGACTACAACAAATTGTGCAACGATTTAAAAGCACAGATGGCATAAGGCCAGGATCACACACGCAGTTTTGGGTGCAGCTTTTGGCTCCGTTTTTTGCGCCAAAGCCAGAATCTAGGATCCAACATTAGGGAAAAATATAAAGAGAAGACTGATGTACCTCCTTTCTTTTGTATCCACTCCTAAGTTAGGCTCAAAAATCAGAGCCAAAAACCGCATCAAAAGTTTATGTGTGATCCTGGCCTAACTAAGGAAAAACAAGAGTGGTGTGTACCTACCATAGAGGAAGCTATTATGGGGCTTGGAAAGTGAGCGACCTGAAGCTAAACAGCTTTTGGGCACATTCAGACGTGGCGGAATTGCTGTTGAATTCCGCGGTGGAATTCTGCAGCATATGTTTTTTACATTGGTTTCTATATATTTTTGGGTAACTTAGTTCAGACGTTGCGGAAAATAACTGTGCAGAATTTAGGCTGCGGTGCAGAATTTTCCCTCCGTAGCGTGCACATTTTGTTACGGAGAAGCAGCGAAATTTCACTGCAGATTTCAGCCTTTGCAATGCAAAAACGGAAATCTGTGGCTAGTCCGCTGTGATATCCGCAACGTCTGAATTACCTGTCAAATATGCAAATGTTGCTGCAGATTAGTTGCATAATTGCAGCGATTCTGCAGCAACATTTGCAGTGGAAAAATTCGGCCACATCTGAGCGTGGCCTTTGCCAGTCGATGATCCACTGTTCTGAAAACAGTGCTTGAGTAGGTGCATTTCTACTTTGGATCCCCCCTTCCTCTCCAGTCTGAGGGCTATAAATAACATCAGAAACCAGCAGTCCCTGTGGAGTAGTAAGTTTGGTGGAATAAATGGCTGGCCAAGAGAGCTGGAGCAACACATGCTTTATGGTGTTGGGCAGAAAATTAAAGGCACCAGTACTTGGCGCCGTATTGATTTTGCTACGCCTAGCAAATATTCTTGGTAAGCTGCTAATAGACTGTCACAAATGTGGGCCCCAAGAGTTGCTTAACCTGCTATTACATTTGTTGTATGCTGCTTGTGTTCAGCAGTGTGCAAAGTGGAATAGAGAGAATGTTTTAGATTTTTTTCTTAAAGGGGTTGACTGGTTTAGAAAACCTATTTTTAAATACTATGTTAGGGAATTTTTAGTAGATAGAAGGGGTCCCTTGTTCAGAACCGTTATCCATACCTCTCAACCATCCCGGATCCGGCGGGACAGTCCCGGTTTCTCACCGCTGTCCCGCCGTCCGGGGCCGTCTGCAAAATATCCCGCTGGGCGCTGCATCAAAACAGCTGACCGCTGATGACTGCAGCAGTGATCAGAAGAAGGCAGGAGTCTTGCGGCGATGTTCTCACTGGGATCGATGCCGGCCCGGGAGTGGACCAGTCCAGTCACCTGACCTGTCATCTGACCTCACCGGTCAAGTGACTGGACTGGTCCACTCCCGGGCCGGCATCGACACTAGTGAGAACGCCGCTGCAAGACTCCTGCCTTCTTCTGACGGTGAGTGACGTCAAAGCAGAGCGGAGAGTGGCAGCAGTAGGCTACCTCTACCGCTCTCCACTCTGACGGCATTGTGGCACAAAGTATAAGGAGGTTGTGTTGCGCTACCTACAGGTGGGCCGTGTGTGAATCTATCTACTGGGGGGCTGTGTGTGAAGCTATCTACAGGGGGCTGTCTGTGGAGCTATGTACATGGGGGCTGTGTCTGGGGCTATGTACAAGTCGGCTGTATCTGGCACTATGTACAGGGGGGCTGTATCTGGCGCTATGTACAGGGGGGCTGTGTGTGGCGCTATCTACAGGGGGAGTGTGTGGAGCTATCTACAGAGGGGCTGTATCTGGCGCTATGTACAGGGGGGCTGTGTGTGGAGCTATCTACAGTGGGGCTGTGTGCGGAGCTATCTACAGGGGGGCTGTATCTGGCGCTATGTACAGGGGGACTGTGTGTGGCGCTATCTACAGGGGGGCTGTGTGTGGAGCTATCTACAGTGGGGCTGTGTGTGGAGCTATCTACAGGGGGACTGTGTGTGGAGCTATCTACAGGAGGGCTGTGTGTGCAGCTATCTACAGGGGGCTGTGTGTAGAGCTATCTACAGGGGGGCTGTGTGTGGAGCTATCTACAGGTGGGCTGTGTGTGGCTCTATCTACAGAGGGGCTCTGGTGGAGGATTTTTCCATTGACCGGTAGCAGAGTAAGGGGGGATTCACACGAGCGTGATTTGGCAGCGTGTAGGCCGCGTGGTTTTCGCGCGGCACGCAATGCCCTATAGAAGTCTATGGGGCAGTACACACAGTCCGTGTATTTTGCGCAGCGTTTGTTCGCTGCGCAAAATACGCGACAGGTTCAATAACTCTGCGTATTTCACGCATCACGCACCCATTGAAGTCAATGGGTGCGTGAAAACCAGGCAGGTCGCACGGAAGCTCTTCCGTGCGAACCGACTGAAACAGCGCACGAGCTGTCAAAAGGATGAATGGAAACAGAAAAGCACCACGTGCTTTTCTGTTTCCAAGCATCCAAACGGAGTGTCTTTGCGAGGAGCGAACCCCGACAACCGAAGCTAACTTCACCGGGTTCGGCCAAACTCGTTTTGGCCGAACCCGGCAAAAAAATTTCCGGTCCGCGACGTCGGGAGACATTCACTGTGCATGGTGCTGAAAGAGTTAAACTGTTTCAGCACCATGGACAGTGACTTGCGATCCCAAAATACATGAACCTGTAAAAAAAAACGAAGTTCTAACTTACCGATTACTCCTGTCTCCTTCCTGCAGTCCGACCTCCTGGGATGACACTTCAGTTCAAGTGACAGCTCCAGCCAATCACAGGCCAAGCACAGGCTGCAGCCAATCACAGGCTGCAGTGGTCACTTGGACTGCCGCGTCATCCAGGGAGGTGGGGCCCGATGTCAAGAGAGGCGCGTCACCAAGGACGCGTCACCAAGGCAACGGCCGGGAAGTTCTCGGTAAGTAGGAACGTTATCTTTTTTTTTTACAGGTTTTTCGCTGTTGTGTTCGGCATTCACTGTCGAGGGTGCTGAAAGATTTAGCTCTTTCAGCACCTTGGACAGTGACGGGCGTCGACAAGCCTCATCTCTATGATGCCGGCTGCGCGAAAATCACGCAGCCGCGCATCAGACACGCATGACACACGCAGCTGTCAAATGGTTTTTGCGCTCGCAAAACGCCGCGTTGTTTGCGCGTGCAAAAACGCAACGTTCGTGTGAATCTGCCCTTACACAACTGGAAAAAAAAATCCCCATCATGTAACTCTGCTACCTGTCAATTGAAAAGTCACCCACCACAGGGTCTCCCTCTTGACTTTCATTGTTCTCAGCCTTTTGGTTTGTCCTGCAGCTGCTGCCGTGATGAGCAAATGTTATACCCAAGTTAGGAAAAGTAACACAAAGACGATATAACCGGATCCATAATATCTGTAATATCCACACAGTCTAGAGTTCCGCAGTGAGAATGTGCGTGTGTTATTTGCAGACGGATCTGGCCGTGATTTGATGTGTTTATGCGGGATACTGGGCGTGGTTAGGGGCATGGCTTAAAATATCCCTCTTTTCCGAATTCAAAAGCTGGGAGGTATGCCTTATCTTTTAGCCAGACCAGAAAACAGCTGCAAAAATCATCTCTCGCTCTGGAGGGCACACCATATTTGTGTACTACACAGCCCATTGATTTATTTCGGAACTGTGTAATGTTCCATATTCCCTGTAGTGGCACTGCAGGGGAATTAAACACTTGTTGCTTGGTTTCCCTACAGATTACTTCTGAATGCTCGAGGTATCAGTAGCAAGGCACTCTGTGAGTAGCTAATCATCAGAGGACCATCCAACAGTTGCCAACCTCCATGTTTGTTTTTTCTGGACAATTTTACTAAAAATCACAGAGGTCCAAAATGGTCATGGACACCAAAAATTAATCATAAAGATTATAAGTTATATATGTCTAATATAAGTTAAAATACTATCATGAACACAGAAGCATTTACTCTGAACTGTAAAATGAGGATAATTGCAAAAGACCCATCTATTTTTTATAATGGACATGGTCCCAAAGTCCCTTATTTCTACGGGACTGTCTGTGAATTTACGGACCACTAGCAACCCTGGTGCTGATAAATAAAAAAAAAATTAATCTAAAATCCATTTATATTCTTTTATTTTTAGATGGTAATCCCACAAATGTCGGTTAAAAAAAAATAAAAAAGTAGCCATCAAGAAACATATTTATTGTATTCAAATGAGTTATTTATAAAAAATAAAAAAAATAGATTATTTATATTTATAGTAATATACATTGTACATTTGTCTATATGGGAGTTACTCTGTACTTGGTAGAGGAAGGGTTATATCCTTTTTTACGCACCATATGCTTTTCTCCTCACACCCGTCTGTCTGGAGCTCTGAAATAGACGGCGGATGAAAGACGATACAACACACAGAGTAAAATGCTAGATGTGTTATTTTATCTTTTCTTATTGGGCAGATTCCCGCCGCTTGCTTTTCTGCCGTATGTTATGGCATCTTTCGATCAACCAACAAAGGAAACCTTTTGAACGCAGCATGTGGTCAGATTGTAACGCTCTTCAAAGTTAGGGGAAAATCAGAAATATTGGCCTATAGGTATTGTCTTTTTCTCTACCTGTGGTCTTCATTATGTTTGTAGCTCTAACAGTATAGAAAAAGGAAACCAAACTTTCAAAGCACACGGAACAGTATGGTTTATTAGAAGGCAAATCTTTTTTATTTTATTCCAGCACAGATTTCTAAGGAGATGAAAATGCTTTGATGTTTGATTTTTTTTCTTCACTGTTGTCCATGTTTATGAATCAAACCCTCCTTGAAAATGTCAGTTTAGAATACATTAATTTGCTTTTAGAGCACATTTTGCTATTAAATCACCAGGGGTGCATATTTAGAAAAGGTCTTTCCAGTGGTGATGCCACCATTAAAAAGTAACAGCTCCCAAGCTATCATCTAGAATCTTGGCAGATATGTTGCGACAACCTTTTAAAAACTTTTCTTAATACTTTTTTTTTTAACTTCCTTAAGACACTAAATTTGGTACTTTTGATAATCATTTTAAATGTAGGATTACAATGTATAAATGCATAGTATTTAAAGTAGATTCTAATCATAATTGTTATATAATTATTCCATAGCGCTCTACACAGATTGTCATCACTTACCGTACCCAATAGCGCTCACACACACACACACACACACACGCACGCACGCACGCACACACACACGCACGCACACACACAAAAAAGCAAATAACCTATATTTTTGTAGTGTGGGAAAAACTAAAGGACTCAGAGGGAACTCACACAATCACAGGGAGAACATGCAAACGTTTTGCAGATGTTGCCATTGGCCGGATTTGAATCCAGGACCCCAGTGCTACAAGTGTGCTGCTATATAGGTTACGGTGGGTGCCGTATTTACAGAGCAAGTCTCCCCTAGAAGCAATGTTTCTAGGCATGGCTGCCATTAGGAGTTTCTAGGCCCCATACAGCCAAGGCATCTGGGTCCACAGCCCCCCTTATTACCGGGGTAGACAGAAAGTGGTAGGATTAGGGAAGGGTCGGACGCAAACATGCAGGGGCTCTGTGTAATGGGCAGAGCAGAGACTGTAGGTGGGCAGGGGCTATGTCAGGGGGCAAGGGGAGATACTGGGTGGCAGGACTCTGTGGTGGGGGGGAGAGGGGCAACAGAAAGTGGCAGGGGCAGGAGGGAAGATGCAACCTGACATGGGCTCTGTAGAGGGGCAGGGGGGAGACAAGTGGGCAGGGGCCTTGTGGGGGCTAATGCCAAACACAACTAATGGACAGGTGTGGTGCTGATTCTGGAAGAAAGCAGCTATGTTTTTCTAATATTGCACAACCCCTTTAAATCCACTGCCCTTTAATGATAATGAGATGACTGCTCACTCTGCCTCAATCTGTACAGCAAAGCTGACAAGGGATCTATAGAAAAATGGAAGCAGCAGGCTATTGTGACTGCTCTGGTGGACAAAACTAGATACCCTGCTATTTCTGTAATCAATACAAATTACTTGAATATGTTTTATACTCCTAACTTACAATCAGCAGTCTAAATAAAGTGTCCAAATGGAAACATTGGATTATTTCAGAAGTGAATATCATTACAGTGTATATGAGAACAAAAAGCTATTTATTCTTTACCCTACAAACAAATCAGCTTAAGTGTAATGAAATCTTATTTCAGCAAATTAATGCACAAAGGGGCCAGTTCAGTGTAAATAGTCTTGTACTGTATATTGTTCTGAGAGTATTGACTTTCAAATTAGCCTGCATTTCAAAACCGAGCACGTCAGAAATATAGTCAAAATGTAAATGCAGAGTAAATGGTTCTATAATAAATGCCTCATTCAACATTTTTTTTTCTTTCAAATCATCTTTTAAAGTTCTTTCATGCTAATGTCTGAAAGATGTGACATTAGAAAAGATTGCTTTGACATGGCTAAGGGGCTCCAAGATTAGCAAAAAAAGAAAGGACATAATAAAACATTCAAAAGACCTATTTCAGAGGAATTATGTTCTGCTTTGAAACTTGTCCAAGGTTGAAGTGCATTTAAACTTGTTGGCGTACATGCAAATGAACAGAGAGAAAACCCTAGTGCAGAATTTAGGTTGGATAAAAGCTACATGAGCTGAAAGCATGAGAAACAAACAGAGAAAATCTCCAGTACCCAAGTGCAATAACATTTTGTTGATCTAATTCTCTTCATGTTGAATGCTAATGGAGAAATGTTACCTTATAAACCCACAACCCTAGTTGTAAAGTATGAAAGGTACCCCTTGAGAAAGCTGACGGCGAAACGTGCGTCGGGGGCGGTCAGTGTGGAGTGTTCCTGCGTGCTTCCTATCATGCAGTCCATGGGTTTGTGCAATATCCTTTATTTATAAAGCATGGTCTTTGTTTTAGGTGCAACTTGGAGCTTTAGCTGTATACTTTTATATGCATGCACAATTGTGTGCTCTTCTGTTAGGTGCTAAATATATTTATGTGCTTCTGTTGTCCAAATACTTGATCTATATGATTATCTTTTCTATAGATATCTGCATTTGTTACCACATCACAGGATGTTTATAGTATGGTAGCATATATATTGGATTATTCACGCAGCTCCTCCATACTCTCCTTTTTAACTGTGTGCTATATTGTTTTTATATTTTGATGGCCAATGTGTTATGGTACATGACTTGTGCTATGTGTGTTTCATTTTCTGGATATACTAGTAGTCTTCACAGTCTGGTATAGGTATTGATCCTAGTTGTAAAGTAGTCCATAAGGTAAAACAGTAACAGAAATTGCCAGATTAATGGAAAAAGGCTCACACAAGTAAATGGTGCAAAGAAAGAATATAATCATATATTATGATATATTATTTTATGTAATATAAATCTTAAAGGCTATGTAAACCTTTGAACACTTTTTTTTCTCGATAAAACAATGTATTATGTTGTTTGATGCAACTTTTGTGTTGTTTTTTAATAAAAAAAAGTTTGCCTTTTTGAGATACAGCTTCTATGTATCCTGCATACATAGAAGCTGTATATTGCGCTGAAACCCAAATCCGTCAGGTGAGCAGGACTGACGGCTTCGGTGACAGCAAGTCCGGAAGTTCATAAATTTAGATGTGATTGATAACAGCTGGATCTTGTAAGTCCCTGAAGCCGTCAGTCCCGCTGACCTGACAAATTCGGGTTTCAGTGCCAGATACAGCTTTTATGTATCTGGGATACATAGAAGCTGTATCTCAAACAGTAATTTTTTTCAATAAAAAACAATTCAAAAGTTGCATTAAACACCATAGTACATTGTTTTTTTTTTTTTTTAAAAAGTGTTCAAAGGTTTACATAGCCTTTAACATCAGTTGTTATTTAATTAAAATGGGTTGTAATACCCTATAAAGTAATTCTGAGTTAACTTATGGGGTTTTCGCATCTATTACCCAGATCAGAGAGCATCTCTCACTCTGGAGGGTCAGACAGCCCATTGATTTGATTAATTACTGTGTAATGCTTAATTTGCCCTGTGGGGTTGCTGCAGGGGAATTTAACATTTACTGCTGGGTGCCTCCACAGATTACAGCTGATTGCTGGGGGTCTCCCCACTTGGTCACCTTTTTGATTAGTTTGTAATCGAGAGACCCTTCTAACCTGCCATGTTCCTAGATGTGTTATTTTGTTGCTATACCTTTATAGCTGGCTTCTCCCTAATTCCAGCACAGTTTATTTTATCTTTGTAGGAGCCCCCGTTCGCCCGCAATCCTCCTCCGTTCCCTAACAATCATTCAGGTAATCTCTAGTGAATGATATGCTAATTTATTAATAAATTCATAACTAGGCAGTCTTTGCCACCCAGCGTCAACGGGGCGTGAACCTAAGCCGCTCTGCCAATGTGGCTAAGGATCATGCCCCGTTGACAACTGGGCGGTGATCATTTATTATGAGTTATTTTAAAACAAATTTGTATGCACTTTGGAGAGGTGATAATTCTCCCAGCGTGATGCTAATGTTTTTTTAATTTTTGTTGTATTGTTTTATGTTCTAAAAAAATCAACTATTTATAAAATGAATGCAAATAGAACTCCATCATCCCTTCAGCAGTGCTCTTAATTACAATAATTTGCAGCTAAATATACCTCATTTGCATTTAATGACGCTTGAAAATGAAGTCCCTTAATTATCAAAGTCCTTTGTGTTGTGATTCGGCTCCAAGTATGAGCCAAAAGAGTCTTGGAAGACTTTCAAAGAGGAGAACATTTTGCTTTGACTAGCAAATAAAAATATCTATATTCCCTTGATGTGGAATTAATGGTTCTAAACCAGATGTAAATTAAGAGCGTTTCTAGCTTTCAGGACAGAAAAATAGTTAAGTAGGTTTCAAAATTTGTAGCAAATGAGAAAGAGCGTGGAAACATACATCTTGCATGGTATATATCAAAGTCTCACAGCTGGAAGAATTCTGCAAATCTAGCTTTACAGAACAAAAATCAGAATAAGATTTCTAATATTATGTTTGGTTTCAATTTATTCTACAGAATCATCTTCCAGGGCCATTGACTTCATGATAGGACACAATTATTAAGCAGGGTTTAAGAAAGCCACAAGCATTCTCCGGGTGTATAAGAATAATTTTTACAGGTACTTATTTCCACTTAGATGATAATTCAAATCTTTCAGTTTTCTACCTAATTTTATATCTAATTTACAAATTATTTCTTTTATTGATTCTCTCTAGAGCACGTCAATGAAATGTAATGAACTAGAGATTCTAAATTTCATATGTTACATATGATAATCTATACTATATTCCATCATTAATGTTTCATATTTAGTGGAAGCCAACTCTGTATTCAAACTAATATAAGGCTCTAAAATTTAAAGAAGAACGTACTGAACCTATTGGGTACAATTTATAACAATATCATAGTCAATGATCTTTTGTCAGTAACAGGTGAGAGGTCTAGAATTTGAGATTCGGAGCCTCTGGGCCCAGGGACCCACTAGGGACCCACTTAATAAGAGGTCGCCATGAAGTGGCAAGTGGGCTTATACAATTTGATCAAAATGTTAACTAAGAACCTCCTGTTCATGTTCATTGATTAATATTGTGGATGTGCATTCCTTGATTCTCCTCTTCAACCAGCTTCTAGTATTTGAGAGTTTACAGATTAGTTCCTAGTTCACTGAGTATGCAGTCTTTAATATGTATATTCAGGGCCACAAAAACTGTGACATCCAGAATCAAAGACAGGCTTTCCTTCATCTGGTGCAAAGATTTAGTAAACAGCTCTAGTTCTGTACCTAAATACCCTAGCCAAGAAGAGTAGCTTGTTGATACCCCTGGGGCAAATGCCCTGCAGTCCTCCCAGCTCTTCTCCTGGTTGCATAAGTGTTAATTATTCTTGTATTATAATGATCTTCTTATTATCCCTGTGTAGTGTGACATCACTGTGGTTTTTACCTATAGCATCACTATTTTTAATATACCTGTTCTGTGTCACCATTGTGAGCATTATTACCATACTGACAGATCAGTGCGTGCAATAGCTTTTTCCTTTGACTTCACGATTTTTATTGTCCATGTATTTATGACAACAGAATGATTTTTTTTATCTCTTTGATATCACTGTGTTTATTATCCCAGTACTGTGACATTAATGTGAATATTAGCCCTGTGACATCACTGTTTATGATGCCTGTACTACGATATCAATGTGTTTACTTCCCCTGTACTGTGACATCACTGTTTATTATCTCTGTAATGTAACATCACTGTTTTTGATGCCTCTACTATGATATCAATGTGTTTACTTTCCCTGTACTGTGACATCACTGTTTATTATCTCTGTAATGTGACATCACTGTTTATTATGCCTGTACTATGATATCAATGTGTTTACTTTCCCTGTACTATGACATCACTGTTTATTACCTCTGTAATGTGACATCACTGTTTATGATGCCTGTACTATGATATAAATGTGTTTACTTTCCCTGTACTGTGAAACCACTGTGTTTATTATCTCTGTAATGTGACATCGCTGTTTATGATGCCTGTACTATGATATCAATGTGTTTACTTTCCCTGTACTATGACATCACTGTTTATTACCTCTGTAATGTGACATCACTGTTTATGATGCCTGTACTATGATATCAATGTGTTTACTTCCCCTGTACTGTGACATCACTGTGTTTATTATCTATGTACTGAGACATCCACCGGTGTTTATTATTCCTGGACGGTGGCATCCTTGTATTTACTATCCCTGCACTGTGACTTCAGTGTATTTATTATCACTGTAGTGTGACATCACTGTATGCATTATACTGCAGGGAGCACAAACAAACCATTATTGTATAGCTTTTATTAATTATTTTAAAGGGAATGCAGAAAAAACAAAAACCTCCGCCATTTTTTTTGATAGTTTTTTGTCTGTTTAACGTGCGGTAAAAATAACATCTTAATTTAATTTAATGGGTTGGTACGAAATGTTGATCTCATGTTTGTATGGTTTTCTTTTATGTTTGAGTCCTTTTGTACAATAAAACATGTTTTATGGAAGAAAGTAATTCAGAGAACCATAATTTTATTTTTCTATTGACGTAGCTATATGAGGGCCTGTTTTTTTGCAGGATAATTCTTTGCTTTGGTTGGTCATGCCCCTCGCTACTCCCTTTTATATGTAAACCACACCGTCAACACAAGAAGAGAAATAAAAAAGGAACACATTTTCACACAGGGAGGGACTGGCATACACTTAATCTTTAAGTCAGGAACAAGTGTTAGCTCCCACTATACAAAGACCAAAACAACCAATAATACCGAAATACAGTGATCATATAGTGATTGGGTATCAGTTCTACACAGGCGGTCTGCAGAGAATCACCTTGCTGCAGACCATACAATAGATAACATGACTGATAACACAGAGACAGAATAAACAATTAAATCCAGTAACTTACAGTTGACATCTTCTCTCATTGGAGTCGTTCACTTTCCTTTTTTTGCCATTTAGACCAGACTATAATAATTTCCACCCTCTTTAGCAACACAAATTCAGAACTCTAATGTACACAGTAATGTCACGGTAGAGAGATAATAAATGCAGTAATATCACAGTACAGGGAAATGCACACAGTAATTTCACAGTGCAGGGATAATAAAACACTGTGAGCAGGGATTGATTTAGGGGAAAAGCAATAAAGGCAGTTGCCCCCCCCCCTAAATACCAGTGCCGTTTTCTTTTTTTTTCTTTCTTTTTTTACATCTCTCGCTATCTATTAGATTAATAGATAATGTACATAAATAAATACAGACCCCAAACCCCTAAAATATTTTAGATCGGGCTCCTAAAGTAATTCAGACATCAGACCGCTAAATTAATTTAGTCCCCAGAACAGACATCCCTCACTGTGTACATTATCCTTGTACTGTAATATCACTATGTTTATTAACTTTGTGATGGGATTTTATTAAGATCATTATCCAGGTTCTGTGACATAACTGTAAAGTTGGCCATTCACTAATGAGTGTCATCTGTAACAACTCATTTAGAACACCTGTCACTGGACAGCCCGTTTTCATGACACAAAAGATAAGATTGCCAAGTGAAGGCAGATATCTGTCAAAAACTTGATCTGCCATTTTGGATATATTTGGTCACTATTTGGTGTAGTCATTGTCATATTTGAGAGCCTATTAACAGATCTACACAGAAATATCTTAGCGTTTTGTCATTGTAAAAAAAAAATCCAAAAGATAGGAAAGAGGGGAAAACTGGGGTGGGGGTGAGGTAGATGGGGTTGATTCTTGCACAGAGCTGTTTAGGCTCTATTAGGAATGCATTGCCTTCTTGACCATTCCCAAAAAAAAGACCAAAAAATAAATATTCATTAGGTTCGGGGATGTTGTTGCCCATTTTGTATATGGGCGGTCACAAAGTGCTGCGATTGCCGCGAAAAGATTTGTATGGCTGTATCCTACCCATTTCAAGCTGTTTAATGCCAAGATAGCATTAGCAATGATAAAATGACAGCACCATACATGGCTATGTGTAAACGGATGGTAGCCGGTGGTAACAAACAACCTGTTTAACCACTTGGAGACACAGCCATCTTTTGTATTTTCATTTTAGTTTTTTCCTCGACCTCTCTCCACAAGCCATAACTTTTATATTTTTCCGTTGACATAGCTGTATGAGTGCTTTGTTTTTTGCAATACAAGTTGTAGTTTTTCAGAGCATTATTTAACGTGCCATATAATGTACTGAGAAACTGAAAAAAAATTCTTGTGGGGTGGAATGAAAAAAAAAGGTGAATTCACCTTTGTTTTTTGGGTTTCGTATTTACGATATACATCGTGTGGTAAAAAGGGCATGTTAACTTTATTCTACTGGTTGATACGATTACGGAGACACCAAATTTATATAGTTTCTTTCATGTTTTACCCCTTTTATAAAGAAAAAACTTTTTGTTAAAAAACTAAATAGTTTTGTGTCGCCACTTTCTGAGAGCCATAACTTTTGGATTTTTTTAGTCTTATTTAGGCTTATTTTTTTGCTGGACGAGCTGTAGTTTTTATTGGTATAATTTTTTGGGTAAATGCAACTTTTTGATCACTTTTTATTCCATTTGGGTGATTCAAATTTTTTTTTTTATGGTGTTCAGCGAGCTGGTTAAATAACATATTGTAATTGTTCAGACAGTTATGTAAACTTTTTTTTTTTTTAACATTACTTTAGGGAAAATATCCGAAAAGCAGTATTTTTTGAACTTTCAATATTTTTTTTGTACATTAAAAAAACTTTATTTAACTGTATCTTCCTTTTTCTATTAGTCCCCCTGGGTAACTTGAACCAGCAATCATTGGATCGCTTGCATGGTATACTGCAATACTACTGTATTGCAGTATATTGCTATACTGACTGTCTCCTATGAAGCCCTGCCAGAGGGCTTCATTAGGCCCCCAGGCTGCCATAACAACCAGTGCCCCCTGTCCAGATCGCATCGTGAGGGGTCTAATGGCATGTCAGAGGGGGCCGCCCCCCTTATTTTAACAGATTAAATGCTGCGGTCGCTATTGACAGCGGCATTTAAGTGGTTAAACGGGCGGAATCAAAGTGATCTTTATTTCCCCTGTTGCACTGGGGTGTCAGCTGTAACATACAGCTGACACCCGCTCAGTATGAAGCGTGCTTAACCCGTGAGCATGCTCCATACTTCCTCTTGGTGGCTGTCACAAATATGTACGTAACGTGTCGCCAAGGGCTTAAAGACACACTGCACTGTTGGACTTTTGATGCTTTTTAAAATTAAAAAATGGTCCAAAAATTATCTCTTCTTAGGGTGTAGCAACAGGCTTGCCGTTATTTAAAAAAAAAAATAAAAAAAAAATAAATAAATCTATTATCCACCACTTCAACCACCACGACTACCTGTTTCAGTAACAGTGCACCTGATCCTTGTGGATAGTAAAGAACAATAGCTTTTTACAAAAGCTGTCAAAAAATGATCTCTTTGTTGGGAGTAGTTCAGTTTTGTTATATTTACCTTGTGCAGGTTAGGGTACGTTCACATGCAGTGTTTTCAGGTGTTTTTCAGGGTGTAAAAGCCAAGAAAAATGCTTGAAAAAAACAGGAGCTGAACGCCTCCAAACATCTGCCCATTGATTTCAATGAGAAAAATGACGTTTCGTTCAGACGGGGCGTTTTTTTTAACCGGCCGTTTGAAAAAAAGGCAAGTAAAAAAACACCCCATAAAAAGAAGTGCATGTCACTTTTGGAGCCATTTTTTGGAGCCGTTTTTCATTGTGTCAATAGAAAAACAGCTCCAAAAACTGCTACAAAAACGCATCAATAAAACGTTTGATGCTTTAAAAACGACTGAAAATCAGAGGCTGTATTCCCTTGAAAACAGCTCTGTATATTACAGCTGTTTTTACTTTAGCATGTGAACATACTCTTAGGGTTCCAAGCACTAGCAGTACAGTATGAAACATGATGGACAAGGCAGGAGATGTGCGGCTGTGTAGGGGTAATAGTAGTAGCAGCAGTCGCAGCAGCAGTATAGTATGAAACATGATGGACAAGGCAGGAGAAGTGTGGCTGTGTAGGGGTAATAGTAGTAGCAGCAGTCGCAGCAGTAGTACAGTATGGAACATGATGGACAAGGCAGGAGATGTGCGGCTGTGTAAGGGTAGTAGTAGTAGCAGCAGTCGCAGCAGCAGTATAGTATGAAACATGAGATGTGTAGCTGTGTAGGCTAGTAGTAGTGGCAGCTGGTGTAGAAGTAAATGCAGCAGCAGCAGTACATTATTGAACATGATGGAAAGGCAGACAGCAGCAGTGGCAACATAATAATAACTAGCCAGTCCCCACTGTCAGCAAGGGCAGAGCCATCCATTGGCATCAGGTGGAGGTGTGTGGAAATCCTCACAGATCCATGCCTGGTTAATTTTCACAAATGTAATGTTTTCCATACTTGTGGAGGACAATTTTGTCAGCTTCGGTGTGACACCACCTGCTGTGCTGAATACTCTCTTTGACTGTACACTGGAGGGTGGACAAGACAGTACACGAATGGCAAACTGAACCAGTTCTAATCTTCTGACCCAGAAGTCTATGGGGTCAGGGCTTAGGGTATTTGCCGGAAAAAGGGCACAGTCCAGGTATGACTGAACTTGGTTGTTCAGGCGGTGTGTATCCATCTGCTGATGTGCATCAGATTGGGGGTTGGCAGATGAAAAAACTGTTTTATGTTCAGCAAACTTTATCGTTTACTGCTGGAGCTACTAGTGGCTGCTACTTCTGCTAGTTGTTGTAGCGTCAGCACTAGCAGAGGCAGCGACTCAGCGGGAGTGGAGAGGGGCCTCCTGGTCAGACAAAGCTGTGGAAAGCTGGGTACAGAGCGCCTTTGCCAATTTTGCCTCCCATTTGGAAGCAATAACATTTTCCCCCATTTTGCTGTTATACGAGGGTCTAAAATCATGGCTATCCAATAGTCATTTCTTTCCTTGATGCTAACGACATGCTTGCCAGCAATTAAGCAACCAAGCATGCAGCTTGCCTTGCTCCCCAGCGAGTCCGAGGACCAAGTTATTTCATTCTCCATCCCACATTGCCATGGTTGGTCATGGTCAGTGTCGTCATCATCATCATGTCTGCCACAATGAATGTCAGCCTCGTCCCCTAGCTGTGCCTATGTTAACTTCATGTCCCTCTCCACAATTAACTCATCTCATCCTACTCAAGTCCTAACTCTTCATCCTCCTCCACTTCCTCCCCACAGCCACAGGGCCGCAAGATGTAGAAGCTGTACTTTCTCCATCCATTGTGTGATCATTTGCTCCAATATAAATTTTAGGGGGATGACATGGTTGATGCCACTGTTGTCCCTACTCACAATTCTGGTGGCTTCTTCGGAGGGCCTGAGTAGGCAACATGCGTCCCTGATGAGCTGCCGCTGTCTGAGATCAAAAGAGCACATGCTCCCCGTGTTGGTGGACTGGTGAATGATTTAACCATCGACTGCTTTACATTGCTTGTACAAACGGTTCAGTTCTCGTATATGCAAGGTGGAATTCCAATGAATGTAAACGTTGCAGATCAAGCGGCGCAAAGGCACACTGTTTTGTCGCTGCAAGTCCAGGAGGGCATTCTCAGGAACTTTAGAATGTCTGACACTCTCCTGGACATTGGTCAACACCTTCTGCCATCCAAGATATGTTTTTATGTTGCACCACCAAATTTATGACCCCTTTAAAAGATAATTAATAAATCTGCCCAGTGTGTTTTTTCCTAGTCTGGCAGTTTAGCTTTGCTCGGAGGCTGCCTCTTCCCCCTTTTCTCCCCATCAGAAGCACATATTTGGATTACATCCAGGGCTGTATTTAGAGTTGATGCTGCCCTTGGCACTTTTAGTATTGACACCCCTATAACTCCGGTGAAAAGGCTAACACTAAATGACCCATTATTACCCTGGTACCCAGGGGTACCGGGAAGATCCAGGTACAATAAAATACCCGACCATCTAAAGTGATGATCGGGTACTGGGGCAGTCACAGGCACACCACATCATTTTTTTTTTCAACTATTTACTTATTTAACCTTCCTCTATTGCCCTGTCACTCGCTGGTAGACAGGGGTGCGTGACTATCATGCATATGTTTGGACTCATCGCGCGCAGCGCTGGCCCTCTGCCGCAAAGATAAGATGTAAGTGATCCTAAATTACTGCATTGTAATGATTTAGTGACAGTCTGTTGAAATAGGCATGTCTGTCATGACTTTTTTTTGCCCTCAGACAGTGCATCATAAGAAAGTAAATGATCCGCTTTAAGTCTGATGCATACCAATGTACTATGGATCCATGTTGTACATATCTGTACAGTCCTGGCCAAAAGTTTTGAGATTGACACAAATTTTGGTTTTCACAAAGTTTATGTTTCTATGGTAAACTGAAGTACAATTATAAGCATTCCTTTCGTTTTTTTACTTCTATTGTCAAATACACCAAGATTATACAAAGACTTAATATTTATAGTGTTGACCCTTCTTTTTTATAGTGTTGACCCTTCTGCAATTCGCTCTGGCATGTTGGATATCAGCTTCTGGGCCAAATCCTGACTGATGGCAACCCATTCTCGTCTCATCAGTGCTTGTAGTTTTATCACAATTTCTGTGATTTTGTCTGTCCACCCGCTTTCTGAGGATTAACCACAGGTTCGAATGGGATTGAGATATGGGGAGTTTCCTGGCCATGGACCAAAAATGTCAATGTCTTGTTTACCAAGCCAGTTAGTTATCACTTTTGCCTTGTGACATGGGGCTCTATCATGCTGGAAAAGCATTGTTCATCACCAAATTGCTCCTGGATGGTTGGGAGAAGTTGCTCTTGGAGGTTGTTTAGAAACCATTCTTTATTCATTGTAGTGTCCTTAGGAAAAATTGTGAGTGAGCCCTTGGATGAAAAGCAACCCCACACATGAATGGTCTCAGGATGCTTTACTGCTGGCATGACACAGGACTCATGGTAGCACTCACCTTTTCTTCTTCAGACAATTATTCTTCCAGATGTCCCAAACAGTCTGAAGGGGACTTAATCATAGAAAATAACTTTATCCCAGTCCTCTGCAGTCCAATCCCTGAACTTGCTGCAGAATGTCAGTGTGTCCTTGATGTTTTTTTTGGAGGGAAGTGGCTTCTTTGCTGCCCTTCTTGACACCGGGCCAGCCTCCAAAACCTTTCACCTCACTGTGTGTGCAGATGCACTGACACATGCCTGTTGCCATTCCTGAGCAAGCTCTGTACTAGTGTTGAACTGATCCCATAGCTAGCTAAATCCTCTTTAGGAGACGATGCTGGCACTTGCTGGACGTTCTGGGGTGCCTTGAAGCCTTATTCACAGCAATTGAACCTCTCACCTTGAAGTTCTTAATGATTCGATAAATGGTTGATTTAGGGGCAATCTTACAAGCAGCAATGTCCTTGCCTCTAAAGCCCTTTTAATGCAAAGCATGGATGACTGCATGGGTTACCTTGGAGGTAACCATGGTTAACAGAAGAAGACTATGATTTTAAGCACCATTCCCTTTTAAAGCAACCAGTCTGCTCTTATAGTTCAATCAGCATGACAAAGTGATATAAGCTGCCTTGTCCTCGTTAACACTTTTTCCTCAGCTAACGAGAAAATCACTGAAATGATGTTAGCAGGTCATGTTGTGGCAGGGCTGAAATGCCTTGCAAATGGGGTTTTTGTGATTAAGTTAATTTTCATGGCAAGGAATGACTTTGCAATTATTCACAATTCATCTGATCACTCTTCATAACAATCTAGAGTTAATGTAAATTGACACTATAAAAACTGAAGCAGCAATCTTTGTAAAAAAACAAAATTTGTGTCAGTCTCAAAACTTTTGGACAGAACTGTAGTATGTTGACCATAAAATTACATGAGCTCATATTGTATGACTGTGTGCCTCTGATTTAAAGAGGCTCTGTCACCACATCATTAATGCCCTATCATGTACATAATGTGATCGGCGCTGTAATGTAGATTACAGCAGGGTTTTTTTATTTAGAAAAATGATTCTTTTTGACGGAGTTAAAACCTATTTTGGCTTTATGCTAATGAGTTTCTTAATGGACAACTGGGCGTGTTTTACTTTTTGACCAAGTGGGCGTTGTGGGGAGAAGTGTATGACGCTAACCAATCAGTGACCAATCAGAGTCATACACTTCTCCCCATTCATTTACACAGCATATAGTGATCTTATTACATCACTATGTGCAGCCACATAAACACACTATAACGTTACTGCAGTGTCCTGACAGTGAATATACATTACCTCCATCCAGGACGTGATGTCTATTCACAATCCTGACATTTCTGTAGCGTCTGTGTGATATTTACAGCAAGGCAAGCATAATTTCGCGAGATTACGATGTAACCTGTCATTTAAAATGAAATTACGCTTGCCTTTCTGTAAATATCACACAGACACTACAGAAATGTCAGGATTGTGAATAGACATCACGTCCTGGTTGGAGGTAATGTATATTCACTGTCAGGACACTTGAGTAACGTTATAGTGTGATTATGTGGCTGCACATAGCGGTATAATAAGATCACTATATGCTGTGTAAATGATTGGGGAGAAGTGTATGACGCTGATTGGTCATTGTTTGGTCAGCGTTATACACTCCTCTGTACAACGCCCACTTGGTCAAAAAGTAAAACACGCCCAGTTGTCCATTAAGAAACTCATTAGCATAAAGCTAAAATAGGTCATAACTCTGTCAAAAATGATCGTTTTTCGAAATAAAAAACACTGCTGTAATCGACATTACAGCGCCGATCACATTATGTACACGATGGCCACTTATAATGTGGTGACAGAGTCTCTTTAATAAGGAGGCACATGGAGGTTTTTTTCAACAGAAATTCCATTAAAAAAAAGCCCTACAATTTAATGTTAGTTTAGATTAGTTACAGAACAAAAAAAATAAAGTATACTGCAAGAAAAAAATAAATGTGTTAACCTTGCCTCACACAGCAGTTAAATAGATTTCTGGTAGATTTGCGCGCATTCTTGTATGTGTGCATGGAAACAATAGTAAATTTGTGACACATAAAAGGGTGGCACTTCCTAAACTACTTTAGATATGTCCATATGTTTTTAAAGTAATAAATGCCTTATTTCAATCCTTTATATAGTAAACCCGCAATATATGACGGGGTTAGGACAAAAAAGAAATTCCCGGCATCTGACACAGATTATGCTATCCAAATAATGATTGTAAATCTTCTATAGCCCTTATCACAATGAAACAGAAAAGAACATACATGTGGCAAACATTAGCTGTGTCTTATTTTTTCCTTTTAAATAGCAGACTGGGACTGTCCTATTAAGTGTGTAGTAAAAATAAAAATTATCATCCTCAGCTCCAGTGCAAATCAATCTAATTTTGTTTGTGCTTTACGCGATTAAAAGTATGAATTGTAGAAATAGTAAAGTAAAGATGTGTATAAACCCGACTAAAATATGTAAATCCACAAAAAAACAAAACCTTGGGTTATAAGAAGACTTCTGAGGATAGATAGATAGATAGATAGATAGATAGATAGATAGATAGATAGATAGATAGATAGATAGATAGATAGATAGATAGATAGATAGATAGATAGATAGATAGAGAGAGAGAGAGAGAGAGAGAGATAGATAGATAGATAGATAGATAGATAGATAGATAGATAGATAGATAGATAGATGATAGATAGATAGATAGATAGATAGATAGATAGATAGATAGATAGATAGATAGATAGATAGATAGATCATATATAGAAATAAAGTGCTCCATAGTGTAGTATGCCAAGTGAGTGAAAATAGAATAACAAATATTGTTGTACTCACCAGACAGGGTTGTGCAAGGAAGAGGCACAACTCTGAGAACCATATGACATGTATTCCTTCCTTTAGTTCGCGTGCCCGCTGCTCCAACCTGCAGATCTCATCACTGAGACCTCAAAAACCAATCAGAAAAACTGAAAATGCAAGATCCTACGGGCGCCACCACCGGTTTGGATGAAAACAATAGAATCACAAGGATCACAGAGACAAATATTTAATCAATGTACTATGCATTTCGAGGTCAATCTAACCTCTTCTTAAGGTACATTAAAATGAGCACAGAGGGTCAATATTGAAACAAATTATCCAATAACAAACAGAAATAAAGTGTCGTTATATTTGACTTTACAATATAATAAAAGTTTAAAATATTTATATAGTGTTATGTAAACAATGGAGTAATTCATAAGTAAATGAAAAAAAGACAAAAGCATAACTACTAGAAGTGCTACGAAACCGATGTGGGTAAAAAACAATCTCAAGTTCTGCTATAGCAACCATTGTGAACAAAAAAAACTCAAGTTATCAGACTTACAACCACAGAAATGAGGATAGATAGCTAGCAAAGTGTAAACGTAAGTGATGTTAAAATCATGGTGCGATGCTAGATAAAAGAGGTCATAAGTATCAAAATTCATCAGATAGACATTGTGGTCTCAGTTAAGGCTTTGTTCACATCTGCTTCGGGACTCTGTTCATGGGTTTCCGTCTGAGCTTTCCGTCAGGGGAAGCCATGAACGGAATCCAAACTGAAACAAACGGAAACCATAGGTTTCCGTTTACATCACCATTGATTTCAATGGTGCATATGGTTTCCGATTGTCACCGTTGTGTAAGGGTTCCGTCGTTTTGACGGAATCAATAGCGTAGTCGACTGCGTTATTCATTCCATCAATACAACGGAACCCTTACACAACGGTGACTTACAGAAACCATTTGCACAGAATCAGTCACCATTGAAATCAATAGTGATGCAAATGGAAACCTATGGTTTCCGTTTTTTTCAGTTTGGATTCCATTCATGGGTTCCCCTGACGGAAAGCTCTGACGGAACCCATGAACAGAGTCCCGAAGCAGATGTGAACAAAGCCTTAGACCTTCCGATGATAAAGTGAACAATTTAAAAATCCAAAACAACTCTCTGTTGATTAATCTTCAGTAGTGATTTGGTAGATTATCAGGAATTAGTACTAAAATAGTTCATTTAAACTTTGAGGGATTTTTATCATGCAGCATAACTTTGTTTTTTAGAAACACTGTGTTTTAAAATAGCATTCTGGATATTAAAACAGTGTTTATTCATTCTCAACCAAGTGGTCTGAATCATCCAACCTATATACTGTAAATTACAGCTACGCTCCAATAAATATATAACTAAAGGGGTAGAACCATTCTAGAAACCTCCAATGTCAAATGATTCCCCTGTAAACTTGGATTGGAAATTCTTCTTTCTTTAATGTATAATGCTTTATACTGCAACATAGACACTGTTTTATTACACATCGGAGGGTGCCCACTTAATTATAAAACAATAGATCATTACTCTGATTGGATCCAACTGATCACCTCAGTGGTGATAAACGACATATTTTCGAGGTACCTGGCTCTGCGGAAAGTTATTCCTGGTAAATCAGGCAGAATACTTCTCAGCAGGGGAATCTTCTTGACTATAACGTAAATTACAAGCTGTCGGTGTGTCTTTAGATGAAATGGGCTAGCTAATAAAGTCCTGTGATTAAAGGTGCATTCCCATCATAGATATTTATGGCATATCCTGTGTATTTGCCATAAATGCCTGATAGGCCCAGATTCCACCCCTGGGACCTGCACATATCTCCAGAATAGGGATCTCCATCTTGCTGGTAAGGCAACTGCTGCATTCAGACGGGGAATTAATGGAGAGGTGACCACAAAATGAAATGAATGAAGAGAGCCGCGCATTATTTCACTGTCTAGATGTGACGGCCTGTGGATGTACCATAAATGTCTTTGATGGGAATAAGCATTTAAAGAAGACCTGTAACCTCCCCTGACAAGTTTATTTTAGTAAATACTGGTATTCCGAATGAAATAACAATTCTGGAGCATATTTTCTTAGAACTCTGTGTTGTGCCATTCCTCTGTTATTCCTCCTAGACATGTATGAATTAATTGGTAACTGGGTGTTATCACTCACCTTGTAAAGGGGCGTGTCCCTACACAGTATCACTCTGTCAGCACTGATTGGACATTGTCAGTATGTGTAGGGACACACCCCCAACTGAAACACCCAGTTGTCAACTTATTCATTAATTTCTAGGAGGAATAAGAGAGGACTGCCAGGAATGGTTTTTCATGGGAAATACAATTATTTACTAAAACAGATATCTCAGGAGAGGTGATAGGTCCCTTTTTATATAGGCCTTCTGCTGTGTGAGAGGGAGAGGGAGAAGAGGGGGAAATGTAATGTAAGTTATCAGGCTTAAACAGACAGTCAATTTCTGCAACAAATCTGCGATGTGTGAACATACACTTAAAGAAACACAAAATTTAAAAATTAATGATGATACAGTAGAAAAACGTGCCCACACTGTCAGCGTACAGTATTTTCTGCAGCTCTTAGGCCCCATGCACACGACCGTAGTTTTCATTATATTTTGCGGATCATTTCTACGGCCCGGACATACATCTGTAAACATACGGAAAGGTGTCCGTGGGCTAAAGAAATGAAAGGGTCCACAATTTCATCCATAATTAGTAATTACGGATGAAATTGCGGACCCATTCATTTCTATAGGCCACGGACACCTTTCCGTCTATTTACAGATGTGTGTCCGGGCCATAGGACATGTTCTATATTTTACGGATCATTTCTATCTGTCCGCATTTGCGGCACGGACTCACCCATAGAAATGTATGGGCGCTTCTGCAATTGCGGATGGCTATGCATGTGTATCCAAAATTGCGGATCCATATTTGCGGATAGTAAAAACCCTCACGGCCGTGTGCATGAAGCCTTAAAAGGGGTTATCCAGGAAGTGAAAATGTTTTATTAAAGGCTGGAAGTGAAATAAATAAACCAAAAAAGCTGTCGCTCAGGTGGCACTCCCGGTGGTTGTTCACATGCACATAGCATGTGACCGCTGCAGCCAATCAGAGGGCTCAGTTGTCATATTTTGTATTTCTGTCATTATGACAGAAATATGATTCGTCACCAGTGAGCACCGCTGAGCCCTCTGATTGGCTGTAGCGGTCACATGCTACATGGGAGTGCCACCAGAGCGACAGCTTTTCAATCCAAAAAAGCAATTACCAGAAATGGAGCATGGCTTATCCCCTTTCCGCACCACAACGTATTATTGCGTCGTGGTGATGTTTGGAGCGGGCTCACACACTGACCCGGTCCATAGGAAGCGGGTGTCAGCTGCGTATTACAACTGACACCCGGACTGACGGACAGAAACAGCGATCGCTTCAAACAATCACGATCGCAGCATCTAAGACAAGTTTTAAAAAAAAACTTTTCCCATTTTTCTTCTAAAGTAATGTAAAAAAAGAAATAAAAAATTGGTATGGCATCCGTAAAAGTCCAAACTATTACAATATAACAATATTTAAACCGCACGGTAAATACCGTAAGAAATAAGAAATGAAAACACAAGAATTGCTGTTTTTTGGTCACTTTGTATCCCACATAAAATGAAATAAAAAGTAATAAAAAAGTCACATGTAGTCCAAAATGGTACCAATAGAAACTACAGCTCGCCCCACAATAAATAAGCCCTCATACCACTCAAAATAAAAAAGTTATGGCTCTCAGAATGTGGTGACAAAACACAAATCTTATTTTTAACAATTAGTTTCTTCCTTGTAAAAGTAGTACAGCATAAAAAAAACCCTATATAAATGTGGTATCCCTGTAACCATATTGACAGGTAGAATAGAGTTAACATGCCATTTTTATCATATGGTGAAAGCCGTAAAAACGAAACCCCTCAAAAGATGGAGGAATTTTTTTCCTATTCCACCCCAAAAAAAACTGGCGCAAATTCCTTGAGCCCAATAAGCCAAATAAAATGTTGTAGAAGGAAGAAAAAAGGGTCTAATATGTCATGGGAGATGTGCAAAAACTATCATACACCATGCACCACTTTAAGTTACTCTAACTGTTAGACAGCATTAATAAACGTGAGCCAGTTTGTCCAAATCAGCTTGTAATTTACGAACATCTTCCATAGACTGAACATAGCTTGGTGTCATCTGCAAAAATAGAAGTAGTGCTATTAATCCCATCCTCTATATCATTAATAAATAAGTTGAATAATAGTGGTCCCAGCACTGAACCCTGGGGTCACCACTTATAACCGGGGACCATTCAGAGTAGGAATCATTGACCACAACTCTCTGGATACAGTCCTTGAGCCAATTCTCAATCCAATTATAAACTATACTTTCTAAATCTATAGTCCTTAATTTACCCATTAGACGTCTATGAGGGACAGTGTCAAATGCCTTTGCAAAGTCCAAATACACTATATCCACAGCGGCCCCTCTGTCTAGGCTTCTGCTCACCTCTTCATAAAAACAAATCAGGTTGGTTTGACAACTTCTGTCCTTACTAAAACCGTGCTGGCTATTACTGCTACTTTTTTCTGTCAGATACTCCTGTATAAAGTCCCTTAAGAGCCCCTGAAACATTTTTCCCACGATGGATGTTAAGCTTACTGGTCTATAATTACCAGGGGAAGACCTAGAGCCTTTTTTGAAAATAGGCACCACATTGCATATTTATACTTGTTACCTATATGAGTAAATTTTTCACTATAATCACCTAAAGTAGATTTTACGCTTCCATTTATCATTTGTACCGTTATTTGACATTCGTTGTTCCCAATCTACATCCTGAAATGCATTTCTCAACCTAGGGAAATTGTCTTTCTTAAAATGTAGTGTTTTTGCCTGCCCAGCCTGTGTTTTTTCTTAACAATTTAGACTCAATGAAATTATATGGTGGTCACCAAGATTCTCACAAACAGTGACATCCCCAACAAGCTCTGTGTTGTTAGATATTACTAGATCTCACAGAGCACCACTTCTTGTCGACTCTTCCACAAACTAGCCCATAAAATTATCTTGCAACAAGTTGAGGAATTGTCTCCCCTTCGTTTCATAATCATCTTTGGAAAGCATGGAGTAACATAATAAAGGAATTTAGATTTATTATAGTTCTATGACTCCATAAAATTACTAGGCAGTAAGTCTACCATGTGATGCATATAGAGCGGTATCCTAAGTGTATATTCTGACGCACTCGTCTTGTCCGGCAAAACATATTTTTGCAAAATTGCATCAAAACCGCAGCATTTTGCCATCTGAAGAAACCCTATGGCTGGAATCACACATGCAGGTTTTTTTTTTGTTTTTTTTATTATTATTATTATTATTATTATTATTATTACTTATAGTTTAGAATTTAAACAAAATAGAAAATTATACATACAAAATTACATATTTTCTTACCACAAGACCACCACCAAACCCTTCCCACTCGAGAGGAGAGGGGAGGAGGAAAAAAAAAGAAAGAAAAGCGAATTTATGGTAAAGAAGGTATTTTCTATTTAATGTTTTGTAAGATTTAACCCAATAGGTTGCACTTTTCTATCCATTTGGACCAGATTAGGTGAAATAGTGTGCTTTGTACCTTTTAGTCCTTTTCGGCTTCCCACGGTACATATGATTGGCTTTGGAGGGAACTCTGCTAGGAATGTATGCTTAATATCAGTGGTAATGCCAGTATCTTTGGAGTTATTGACATTCCCAATAAAGATGTAATAAATTAGCATGCTCCAATGAGCATTTGGGGCAATTTGAGAAGTTTCTAGCCCCCATCTTATTACAGCCTGTCTGGGTAACAATGTAACCTGTTAATAATAAACCACTGAAAGATTTTGGAAGTTGTGTTAAAAGACATATCTGAAATGGTCCCAAGTACCAATTTCCTTTGATCTGTACCCAATTCCCCAATATCGGACTGCTACTTCTCCCTAGCTGGCAGCAGGTTATCCACAATAATCTTCATTTGTAAATAGTTGTACAGTTTAGAAGTTACACCTTTAGATGTATAAATACTTGAAGCCGAAGGAGCCATGAGTTTAGAATCCTTCACTATGAACTCACATCTACCCTTGATGGACAAAACCAAATGTGCGTCCTGGTGATAGCAAAAATAAAACAGCGGATTCCTTTGAATATGAAATTGTTCTTGGAGTACGGAAGAAAATTTTAGTTCCCCTTCGTGAAACAATTGCGAGACCAATATTAACCCTTGATTGACCCAATAGTTAGTATGTGGAAACTCACACGCCTCCTTAATATATTTGTTGTTCCAAAATGGTGTTTTACATGACATACGTTTTTCTCCTGCTATCTCTTTTGCTTTCTCCCAGGATCTATAGAGCAGGTATGCTGGACACACATGTGGTTTTTGATCCGGTTTGAGATACAGTTTTTTATGCTGTGTTTTTAGTCAAACCCAGGAGTGGATTCAATAGGATGAGGAAGTATAAAGAAGTATAAAGGAAGGACTAATATTTCTCCTTCATGTTGGATCCACTCCTGGTTTTAGCCTAAAAAACTGCATCAAAAACTGCACCTCAAACTGGATCAAAAACTACATGTGGAATTCTAGCCTAAACTAAACTTTTATGAGAAACATTCTCTTAACCCTATAATGACCAGAGGGCCTTGGTCCATAATGACCAAACACTTTATATAGATTTTATGTATGTGGTGATTTAATGGCCTTTACATAGAGCTGTTTTATAGAATTTTTATAGTAAGATCTTTTTTCTTTACAAACAGAAGAAAAGGGAGGGATCCATCCAGCTCACCACTTGCTGTGTCTTGATCAGACTGCGCTCGGATCCTCGTACGGCTAGCGACAATGATTGCAGGTGAAAAGAGAAAACTTTGATCCAGCGCTGGTGGTATGTAAAAGGAATAGGAGCTCCAATTTTATTGGTACACAACTTTAAAATTATCAAAATGCAAAAAAGGGGTGAATCGCATTGATTGTTCGCCTACGCGTTTCAGATATCTCCTGTGTCCTTAATCATGGCATGAGTAAATGTCAATGTTGACTCCCAAGGTTTATATCCGGTATATCTGATTAAGACAAATGTCAAAGCACCTGTGATTCCCGGAAGTAAGGAACACGTAATGCAGCAATATATTATGTAGTCTTGAGGATCTAGATATTGGGGAACTAGGATCATTGACTAATATTGCTGAAAATTTTGCCACCTTGAATCCAAGATTTTACCCAATACAGTCAATGACTGACTCAATGGATAAATTCCAACTTGCCATAGAAAGGGATTTACAGAAGCTTTATGATGCCAGTAAACACAACAGGAACAAACAAAATATGTTTCTCATAATGCTGCAGTAAAATCACTGAGGGATAAGCCACACATCACAATAAAAATGGCTGATAAGGGAGGAAGCATCACAGTTATGGATACACATATGTATAAAACACAGATTCTGTGGCTTTTGTCAGATACAAACACATACAGGAGATTGGATAGTAATCCTACTAAAGCTTTCCAAATTAGTTGTAAAAAAGTGTTGGATGAAGGTTTTCAGGGGGGAATGATCACTAAAAAGCAATATGATTATCTTCTAGTTGAGTTTCCTGTTATCCCAATCATGCCTGTCCTTCCTAAAATATACAAGGGCACTAATCCTCCACCAATGCGCCCAATTGCATCTGGCATTGGATCCCTCACAGAGAGGCTGTCGGAGTGGCTGGATTCACTCCTTCACTCATGCCATGATTAAGGACACAGGAGGTGTCTGAAACGCGTAGGTGAATGATCAATGTGATTCACCCCTTTTTTGAACTTTGATCATCTTAAAGTTGCATACCAATAAAATTGGAACTCCGATTCCTTTTACATACCACCAGCGCTGGATCAAAGTTTTCTCTTTTCTCCTGAAATATTTTTTCTTCTTTTAGTATTATTAAGGGTAAAGAGTGCAACAAACTAAAATTGTTGATGTATGACACATATCTAGGTGACTACAGGTATGTTTTGGTGGTTTATCTCTTTTTTTAAAATTCTTTATTTTATTCATCAATTACATATGGCCAAAAAGGCCATCCAGACAATCATTAAATACTTATCTCTTATTCTTTCTATTCTATTATTATTTTAGTCAGATTATTCACAAACAAAGCTTATTTTGGGTACCAACTCTACCGTGCAGAGTGCACCCAGTGATCACATGATCATGGGTTCTTTACAGGCAGTAGAACTGCCACTGTCTCTATTCTATTCACGGCTTTCATTAAGCTCTGTCTATACATAGTTACATAGTTAGTACGGTTCAAAAAAGACACATGTCCATCAAGTTCAACCAAGGGAAAGGATGAAACTAAATTTCATCACATTGGGATAGGAGCTGATATTTTTTTGTTCTAGGAAATGATCTAAGCCTTTTTTAAAGCCATCTACTGTCCCTGCTGTGATTAGCTCCTGCGGTCGGCTATTCTGCAGATTCACAGTTCACAAAGTAAAAAAGCCTTGTCGCCTCTGCAGGTTGGCCTTTTTTTCTCCAGACGGAGGGAGTGCCCCCTTGTCTTTTGAGGGGGTTTACACATACTCTACCTCCATGTGCTGCTGATTTTACTGCTTCTCACAGATTTTGTGAGAATTTATTAGAAATAAATCATAGTATGCTGCATCACATTTCGTATTACGTAGGTTTTCTCCCCTAGAAATAAAGCTCATGGAAGCAGCATACAGAGGCACACCCTACGAGTCTATGGGTCTGTAATATTGAGCCGAAGGCACTTCATGCGTCGCTATAGAGGCCTGGGTATGCAGCATTGTCGTTTGAAAATGAGGTTTAGCCTTAGGTTCCTTGGTGACCTTGTAGGGCTTTATGTTAATTCCACCCCTTATTCTATATCGTGCCAATATAATACAATCCTAGGGCCAAATAACACTGTCCAATCAATAAACTAGTGCATTTAACGGCAACCTGTGCAACTGTCTTTCCATGCTCACCAAGCTCGAGATCAGGATTGCAAAGTCTGGGTAAAATTGCCAGTGGCGCCCCCTTGAGCAGTGGCTGGTGATATGTCCTGTGCAGTTGCACAGGTTGCACACCCCTTAGACACATAAGCCCTATGAGACCTTAGTCTAACTTTGGTCACAAACAGCTGGAAAGTTGTGATCCTATTTCCTTTATAAGAAAGCAATCAAAATAGAATCATACTCTCAAAATGTAGCCAAATGAGTTTGGACTGGTCTTATGTTTGATGTATCTACAAGTATAAAATAACAAAATGTATTTGCGCCTCAAGGGATAACCAAGTTTCTGACTGACCATATTGTGCTCCCACATTGTTCATTGAGATGTTAATGCCGTAACATTTCTACCAGACTTAAAAACCTTGCTTTTTATTATGTTCCAGAATTGTGTCTAACTCCTCTACATCTCCTATTCATATACTTTTAAACTTGTGTTGCTAACCCTGGGCATATTGCCATTTATTCCGTGCTGCCAAGAAAGTCCTTTGTGGTTTTCTTCAAACCTCTGAGTAATTTCCCGGCACACATAAGAAAAATCTAGTAAGGACACAGTACACATCTGCGTGTGATGATCTGTTTGAAGGCCTGGTTCACAATGTGTGGTTCCTTCCTCTTCAGACCACCGGTGGTCGGTAAAGATCAAAGTGTTGTTTCTTATCTTCTATCACATTCCGTGCGTATGTCTGGGGGTTCTGAGCATTTACACTGCATTACACTATTTATTTTGGCTTCGCTTCTGTGTATTTAGGTACACAATTAAAACATATTTTATAGTCTCAGATACACAGACTGTCTGGCGGTGAAAAGGTTATCTCATACTGGAACTACACAAACAGTATCTCTAGTACAGTATTTCTGCTTTTGTTGTTGGACTTGATATACTTTATAGTAATTTGATACATGCTGCTGTGACATCCACCTTGGCACCTGTATCAATAGTGTAGTGACAATATCAAAGAATGATATCTTGTTACAGAAGTAATCATTGTAAATTAATACATTTTAGCAGTTTGTATTTGGCATTTGCAAGATACCACAAAAAATCCATTAAGGTTGACTCCAGGACCTCAGCAGAGGAGAAGAGGAAGCAGAGAGTGCGTTATAAATAACCCTACCGGAGTGGGGTGGGCATAAACTTCATTGGCTAATTGCCAGGATCATACAAAAAAAACATAATCTAGGTGCTGATAAGGGCATACTATGATTCCACTACAGGAGAAGTCCCTGACGTCACTATAAGGACAGTGACGTGGGGGAGTTCTCCTGGAGTGGAATCATGGGCCGCTGTGGCAGGGGATTCCGCTTCAGGAGCAGGGGATCGCTCCAGGAGAAGTCCCTGATGTCACTGTCCATATATGGACAGTGAAGTCAGGGACTTCTCCTGGAGCTGAATCACCGGCCAAAGCATTGGCCGCTGTGGCCAGGGATTCCGCTTCAGAAGTCACTGTCTATATATGGACAGTGATGTCAGGGACTCTCCTGGAGCGGTCCCTTACAGTGGCACTACCTACAGGAATGGGGGCATCTACAGGGGGTGCCATCTACTGGGGGTGTGCTCTACCGGGGTGCTATGTACAAGGGGTCTGTGTGGCACTACCTACAGGGCGGGCTGTGTGTTATGTTATTGTTGGGTTAAAAACACAATCAATTCTGTTGAAACTTTACTATAATCTACTTAATCCATTACAACAAAAAGCCTTCATAAGAAATATAATTAAATGTGCAGTTCTAGCAGTCTTAGGGTCTTCTTACAGGGCCCGACATGGGCCGCGTAAACGAGCACCGATCTACGAGACAGCTCGGCGCTCGTTTGTTACTTTCACAAGGAGCTATGTTTGGGGGCGAGTGATTGTTACTGCGATCGCTCAACCTCATACATTTCTATCATGTCAGAAGCACATCTCCTTGTTTACACAGGAAGATGTGCTGCCAACAACGATTATATTTCTTGCAGCATAAACCCGATATTTGGTCCGTGAAAAAGGGCCTTTACTCAACCATCTAACCGTTCCTCATATAGTTCAACTTCACTTTAGTTGATACTTTAATGAACAATTGTACAACTGTGCATGGAAGATTTAAACTAACAGTATTATGTAAACCTTCTGTAAACATGTGTATACGTTCATTGTAACTATTTTACTTAATAATAACAATAAAAATTATTGAAACAGAAAAAAGACATATGTCTGTCAAGTTCAACCAAGGGTTAGGAGAAGGGGAATGGATATGGGTAAACTAAAGAACTTTGTTTTACTACTAGTGTTCCAGAGGTAGTTAAAAAAAAAACAAAAAAAAAAAACACCCATAAAGCATGAACCAATCTGCCCTAAAATGGAAAAACTTCCAACCTGATCCCAAGTGGCGATCAGACTAGATCAACATTCAAACAAGAGTTCTGTACCAATAAATAGAGAAGCTGGAAATCTAAAGCTTCATGTCCACTTAAGTCTTTTTCTTCAGGGTGCTAGCCGTTTTTCTGACGGCAAGCACCCTGACCCATTCATTTCAATGGGGCCATGCACTCTTCAGTTTTTTTGGCGGTCCCGTTGCTCCGTTCCAACAAAAGTAGAGCATGTCCTACTTTGGTCCGAGATTCCGTGACCGTGAGGCCCATGCAAGTCAATGGGGCTGTCAAAAAAACTGAAGGCACACCGAAGGCATCCGTGTGCCATCCGTGTGTGTCGGAGCCGTTCCCCCGCAACGGGTGGGCGGGCAGAAGTACATTAGAGATATTACACTAATCGGCAGCCACTTCTCTCTATCCGTCACTGTTTATACCAATACAATACCAACGAAAGAAGGGGCACAGACACAGAGTACTGTTCAATATAAAGCAACGTTGCTGAACAATATGAGATCTACTGTGTTTCCGTCCCAGGTAATGACCAAGATAACCTTGGTGCATCGATCAACAATTGATGAACCCAACAAAGAAAATGATCGACTGAAGCACAACACATTGATAGCAAAAAGTACAAAATTTTATTAACATGAAACCATGACAAGGGTTAAAACTGGAACAGGGAATGAGTCACTCAATAAAAAGACATCGAAAACAATAATGCACCGGGTGTCAATGTGACAAAAATCTATACAAAACTGTTTGTTTGTTAGTACAGCGAAGAAAACGAGTATATATATGCCTGTGCAGGCCTGTAGTTGATAGAGCCAAAAATAGTAATGACAGAAAAAGAGATCCACCTAGGATAGGATACCTGTATATACTGCCTAGATCACCACTATGCAAATGAATGCATAGCAATGATTACATGTAAATGCCTGAATGCAGTGATTGTCTGCATATATGTATTGGACTAATATACGGCATAGTATGTATTACAGGACCACTTTTAGAAATAACATCCAACAATGTGCATGGGCTCACTAAGAAAACAACAGGTCAATAGCAGGAAACACACTCAGTAATGGCTGTGACACATACCGGTGGACATGATGGAGACGTGGAAAAGGATGTCTGGACCCGACGCGCGTTTCGGCAACTGCCTTCGTCCGGGGTTAGGGTCAAACTGCTAAAATCTACCTATATATGGAGCGTAGCTCAGGTGTTTGCGATATGTACAAAAATGAGAAGAGGAGGAGGCAGGATCAAATGACAAACAACGGCGTCTGGTGCGGGGTACCAAGATGGCGCTGCCCCACTTCCGGTCCGCGTCATCAGAGAGGATGTGGGGCGGCGCGGACTAACCACGCCCCCCACACTGACACGGGAGTGCACACGGAAACCACACGGACAACAAAACGGACACACGGATCCGTCAAAAACGTCCACTTAGGGCCTGTTCACATCAGCGTTGGCTTTCCGTTCCGGGGTTCCGTCGGAGGTTTCCGTCGGGTGAACCCTGCAACGGAAAGTCAAACTGAAACCACAGCTTCCGTTTCTGTCACCATTGATATCAATGGTGACAGAGACATTGCTAATTGTTTCCGTTCGTCACCATTCCAGCAGGTTTCCGTTTTAATGATGGAATCAATAGCGGAGTCGACTGTGTGCACGAGGCCTAAGGTTGTGGATGGGAAGAGGTTGTATATTTTGTTACTGCTGCCCTTGCTGTCACTTAAAAGTGTTTAGAAAAAATTGTCTTCTTTTCTTCTATAAGCAGTGCCATGCCTGTCTTCAGACTGTGTCTGTTATTACAGCTCATCTCCATCCAAGGGAATGGAGGCTAATTATCAGACACAGCCCATTGTACTGTTTGAAGGACAAAAAAGTAGTCAACTTTTTTCTAATCGTGGACAAAAAGTGCAGTAGTATTACTTTGAAGGCAGTGTTTATGTATGTAGAAAAATCCTTGACTCGCTTTTCACTAACAATGACTTTCTTCATAGTTATCCAACCTAGATGTGAAAGCTATATAAATCCTGTAATCTACAGGCATCATTATCATACACTACTCTGGACAGAACTAACTAGCTGTACAAACAGACGATCCACAATCAACTCTTCTTGACGTGTCTGTTGTTACTTCAAATGTGAGTTACCATTACATGGCCATCAAAAGTCACTTTGTGTTGTGACTGCACATGATGTGGTTTATTATAAGTAAAAAAATAAATTTCCTGTGTTTATTTTACGTATATCACCATGGCTGTCACCTAGCTTGCTTCACAAGATGGTGTCTACTCTTGTATAGCCTACTTTTTTCAACATCCAAGTAGTCATATTCAGTCATATTCACTTACATATGTCCCCTACTTCTTGCAAACCTACCAAATGTACGGAACGTAATTGCGGATCAAAGTATCAACCCATTAATTTCTATTGCCCATGGACACCTTCCCGTATATTTAGGGGCAGGTTTCGAACTGTAGAAAGGCGCCACAAAAAATAGGACATATCCTATTTTTTGATTTTATGGACCGTGCTCCCATACTTTGTAATGGGAGCATAGCCCGCAAATGTGGATGGCTGTCCGCGGCTGTCCGCGGCCGGCAGTAGCCGTAATCACGGACTGGGATAAGGCTCCCTGGGTGTGTTCCCTCTAAGTCAGCAAGAGCAGATGGAAAGTAGCATGACTTCAAGATCACATAGACCATGCACACACATTTGTCTGCATAGGAGCTGTAGACAGAAAACACTAGGATACTTAAAAGGGTTGTCCACTACTGAACAACTGATGACCTATCCGCCAGATAGGTCATCAGTATATAATCGTTGCAGGTCCAACATCCAGACTCCGCGCTGTTAAGCCGCTCCGGCTATCTCCGGGCACCAGATTTTTTGGCCCATTATGCTATGTATGGAGCCGGAAGCAGTTCGCTTCGTTCACTTGAATCGGAGCAGAGCTGCAGTACGGCAGCTCGCCGCTATTTAGTGGCCAGAGCCCACTACTTCCGGCATGTACGTCCGGTGCCCGGAGGCAGCCGGAGCAGCTTAACGGTGCAGGGTATGGGTGTCGGACCCCCACAGATCATATACTGATGACCTATCCGGTGGATAGGTCATCAGTTGTCCAGTAGTGGACAACCCCTTTAAAAGACTTTGCAAAGCTTCTTAATTTTTTTTCCTTGAAAAAAAAGGGGGAAGGGGAAAAGGGATGCGGAGAAGGAAAGACAAAAAGAAACAGGCGCTCCTCTAAGGTAATATTGAATATTTATTTAAAAAAAAAAATGTAATTTGTAGTTTCTATTTATTCAAGGTGATCTTCTATATTGTTTTTTAGCATATGGAAGTATGTCCTGTCTAATGTACATCAAGGACAGGATATGAGCAACCTCCAAGCTGAGCATGTGTGCACAGCTTATTTTCTCCCTCTTAAGAAGCTTCAAATAATAAAAAGAAAAACAATTAACTGTGAGAAAATGAAATGCTTTGATACCCAAGTACAAAAGAAATATATTGAGATGAAAGAGAAGTCACAGGAAGTGACCATGGGAACCCAGACATCCTTTCTCAAACCGCTGACATAAACTTCTCATCTCCCATTTTTGTCATAAAATAGAAGGGGTAATAGCGGGTTTTACAAAAACAAGAGCTACTCACCCGGAGCTGGTTACATTAAGCCTTTAAAGTGAGTTGGATCGGCATTGGGGGCCTTATTTTTGCCTTGGCAACTAGATCTCCTTGTCTAATTCTGCATCTCACGTCATCACTTGAAAATTTCATAAGGAGATGAGGCCATTGTTAAAGAGATATTTCACTACCGGACAACTGATGACGTACCCACCGGATATGTCATCAGTTTATGATCTGTGCGTGTCCGACACATCCGATGCCTCCTGTCACCGGATTCATTGCACACTATACAGTGTACGGAGCCGGAAGCAGTTGACTCCGTACATTGCATAGCGGCCGTGCTGCAGAACTGCAGCTTTGCTCCTATTCACTTAAATAGGAGCAAAGCTCCATTACTGCAGCTCAGTCGCTATTCCGTGCCCGGAGCCAACTGCTTTAGGTATGGACGTTCCGATGCCCGAGGCAGCAAGAGCAGCTGATCGGTGCAGGGTCCGGGTGTCGGACCCCCACCAAACATATACTGATAACCTATCCGGTGGATAGGTCATCATTTGTCTGGTAGTGGAAAACCCCTCTAATGAGAGTATCACTTTGATAGAAGTGTCATGTAGGACAAAACTGCAATGTGTTTTCTGGTTACTTCACCTTTTTGTCATGTAGATAATGTCAGGATAGGCCAACAATTTTTAGGGACTGGATAACCCCTTCAGGACCAAGCTCATTTTGGCCTTCAGGACCAGACCCATTTTTCAAATCTAACATGTATCACTTTATGTGGTAACAAATCTGGAATGGTTTTACTTATCCAAGTGATTCTGAACTTTTTTTTATTACACATTGTTCTTTATGTGAATTTTGGTCGATATGTTTACTCTTTATTGACTATACTGGTTAACTCCATTTAAAAATGTGCCCCATGGACAATGCTACCAGGTGTGTGTCTTGTGCAATGTATGCATGCGATTGAGGGTGAATATCTCTGCACTAGATGCACACGTTGTGTATTTTGAAGCCGAGGTATTGGATATAAATATGCAGCTTGCAACACCCAGGAGCATCACAAACCTGGAGAGGACTTTTGAGCTCACAGAGCAAACACTGGCTGGGGCCAGTGAGATGGAGGTGGGTGGAGCGGGGCAAGCTCAGGATCTGGAGCTTAGGAGCTGGGCAACAGTTAGAGGAAGGGTAGGGGAAAAGTGCCAGGGAGGATAGTCCTGAACTGGCACAACCTAGTGAATATGCCTGTTTGGCTGATATTAGGTATGCAAGTCCAGAGCCAGCATCACTACAGCAGGGCATTACTGCTAGCAACCAGGACAAGGACTGGTGTAGGAAGGATGGCAGTAGGAGTGCAGCAACGGTCAGACAGATGGTGGTGGTAGGGGATTCTATTATTAGGCGGACAGCTAGGGTCATCTGTCGCCGCGACCGTGAATTCCGAACAGTGTGTTGTCTGCCGGGTGCTCGGGTTCGTCATATTGCAGATTGAATAGACAGATTTCTGGGTGGAGCTGGGGAAGACCCAGTGGTCATGGTACACATCGCTACCAATGACAAAGTCAGTGGGAGATGGAAGGTCCTTAAAAATGATTTTAGGAAACTAGGAGAGACGCTAAAGTCCAGGACCTCCAAGGTAGTGTTTTCAGAAATACTACAAGTGCCACGAGCATCACTAAAAAGACAGCGGGAGATTAGGGAGTTAAATAAGTGGCTTAGAAATTGATGCAGGAAGGAAGGGTTTGGTTTCATGGAGAACTGAGCTGACTTCTCTGTTGGCTACAGGCTCTATGGTAGAGACGGTCTGCATTTAAATGGGGAGGGTGCAGCTGTGCTGGGGGAAAGAATGGTTAGACGGCTGGAGGAGCTTTTTAACTAGGATCTAGGAGAGGGAGGTTGGGGATACACAAGCGGGGATAGATAGAGTACATAGGGAGTGGGATACAGAATTGGTTAATGGGGATTTAGTGGGGGCTGGGGTTAGCAAGCCGAGTAGGGAGGTGACTAGGTATAAACACGGACCTAGGAATATTACAGGTGTCAGTAAGATTGTATGCTGGCGAATACAAGAAGTCTTGCAAGTAAAATGGACGAGTTGTAGATTCTAATGACCGACATGGATTATGATGTAGTGGGCATAACAGAAACCTGGCTGGAAGAGAGCCATGACTGGGTAACAAATGTGGAGGGCTACACCGTATTCACAAGGTATAGAAAAGATAAAAAAAGTGGAGGGGCTTGTCTGTTTGTAAAATCCAGCCTAAGACCAGCGCTGAATGAAGACATTGCGGGAGACTGTGACAGTGTGGAGTCTTTATAGGTAAATATTAATGGAACGGTTAATAACGGTAAACTGCTAATTGGAGTTTGTTATAAGCCACCGAACATAGCGGAACAGGCGGAGGATGAACTGCTGCGACAAATACAAAAGGCAGCAAATAATAATGGGGTCCTTATTATGGGGGATTTTAACTAGCCTGACATTAATCGGGACATAGAGGCCGCTGGATGTGCTGAAAGCTGGACATTTTTTATACACAATTTAAGACAATTATTTCACTCAGTTGGTTAATAAACCAACCAGAGGGGATAATGTGCTGGATCTGGTTTTATCCAATAGACCAGACACAATATCATATGTAGAGGTCCGGGAGCACTAGGGCAATAGTGACTACAATATAGTATGTTTTAATATAATATTCAATAAAACAATACGAAGGGGAGCAACAAAAACCTGGAATTTTAAGAAAGCAAACTTCAATCGACTGAGGGAAACACTAAGTCTTGTTGACTGGGATCATGTAATGGTAAATAGGGATACTGACGCTAAATGGGGAGTTTTTAAAGATATATTACAAGAATCGTGTAGTAAGTTTATATCCACTGGTAACAAAATGTCTAGGAATAAAAGGAGACCAATATGGATGAATAGGGAATTACTGAATATAATAAGACAAAAACAAAAAGCATTCTAAACATTGAATGCTGATGGCTCAGAAAAAGCATTCCAGACTTACAAAGATCTCAATAGAAAATGTAAAAATGAAATCAAGTTAGCAAAGTTATATACAGAAAAACAATGTCGCTAACGACATTAAAATATATCCCAAAAAAAGTTCTAAATATATTAATGCCAAAAAGAACAAATCTGATAATATTGGACCTCTTAAAGCTGAGCATGGGAATAAAATTTGTAGAGGACAAAGCATAGCAGGCGTAGTCTCGCGAGATTACGCTGTAAACTGTCATTTACAGCGAGATCTCGCTGTGCTGTGCTGTAAATCACAGAGATCCTACAGAAGTGGTCAGGATTCTGAATACACATCATGTCCTGGCTGGAGGTAATGTATATTCATTGTCAGGACACTGTAGTAATATTAGTGTTTGTGTATGTGGCTGCACATGGCGATATAGCTATATCGCTATCTGCAGAGTAAATGAATGGAGAGAAGTGTATGGTCAGCATCATACACTCCTCTGTACAACGCCCACTTGGTCAAAAAGTAAAACACGCCCAGTTGTCCATTGAGAAACTCATTAGCATAAAGCTAAAATAGGTCATAACGCCGTCAAAAATGATCGTTTTTCTAAATATAAAACACTGCTGTAATCTATATTACAGCGCCGATCACCTCATGTACAATATAGGCCACTTATAATGTGGTGACAGAGCCTCTTTAAGCTCAGTAATGGACAGACCATTGTATCTCATCTTCTTAGACTCTCTTGTAACAGGATCAGTGCCGCAGGATTGGAGGACGGCTGATATTGTACCAATATTTAAGAAGGGTAAAAAAGTGGAACCGAGTAACTACCGTTCAGTAAGTTTGACATCTGTGGTATGTAAAGTATTTGAGGCTATTCTAAGAGATGAACTGCAACTGTATATGGCGGAGAATAGTCTAATAACTGATAAGCAGCATGGACTCATGAAAAACAGGTCGTGCCTAACCAACATGCTCAGTTTCTATGAGGAGGTAAGTGCAAATCTGGATGTTGCTCATGCGGCTGGTGTGATTTACTTGGATTTTGCAAAAGCTTTTGATACTGTTCCACACAACAGTCTTATTCTGAAGCTACAGACACAGGGACTGGGGGAACGTGTATGCAAGTGGGTAAAGAAATTAAGGGACAGAAAATAAAGAGTTGTTATAAATGGAACTTACTCAAAATGGGCTGAAGTCAGTGGGGTACCACAAGGATCTGTGTTAGGCCCAATTCTTTTTCATCTCTTTATTAATCACCCTGTGGATGGGATTGATAGCAAGCTGTCAGTTTTTGCTGACGATACAAAACTTTGTAGGATACTTAAAACTCAGCTTGACTTTAAAATATTACAGAAAGACCTAGATAAGCTGGCGGACTGAGCAAAAACATGGCAGATAAAATGTAATGTTGATAAATGTAAAGTTATGCACTTAGGGCATAATAGTAGCATTAATTCATATATATTAAATGGAATAAAACGGGAGTTAACAGAACAAGAGAAGGACCTGGGTATTCTGGTAACAACAAAAACTAAGCAGCAGCACTCAATGTCAGGCAGCAGCTGCAAAAGCAAATAGGATTTTGGGGTGTATAAAAAGAGAGATAAAAACCAGGGATTCAAATGTAATATTACCACTCTATAAATCCCTTGCAAGGCCACATCTAGAATATGGAATTCCGTTTTGGGCTCCACATCATAAAAAGGACATAGGAGAACTGTAGAGGGTTCAAAGGCGGGCGACTTGATTATTAAATGCAATGGGAGGTGTCGCTTAGGGTATATTCACACGAGGTCATTACGTCCGTAATTGATGGACGTATTTCGGCCGCAAGTACCGGACCGAACACAGTGCAGGGAACCGGGATCCTAGCATCATAGTTATGTACGACGCTAGGAGTCCCTGCCTCGCTGCCGGACAATTGTCTCGTACTGAAAACATGTACGGGACAGTTGTCCGGCAGCGAGGCAGGGACTCCTAACATCGTACATAACTATGATGCTAGGAGCCCGGCTGCAATACGTCAGTCAATTACGGACGTAATGACCTCGTGTGAACATACCCTTACAATGAAAGGCTAGAAAAATTGGGCTTGTTCAGCTTGGAAAAAATACTTCTTAGAGGGGATCTTATTAATGTGTATAAGTATATGTGTGGCCAATACAGAGAACTAGCACATGATCTGTTCCTTCCAAAGACTCTACAAAAGACCAGGGGACACCCATTGCGTGTGGAAGAAAGAAGTTTTAGACATCAACATAGAAAAGGGTTCTTTACAGTTAGAGTGGTCAAGCTATGGAATGCCCTACCCCAAGATATAGTAATGGCAGATAACACAAAATTTGCACATATTTTTTTAGGCACCACTTCATTCGGCTTTGAGGGGTCTATATATTAGAAACCCCTCATAAGTCACCCCATTTTTAAAAAAACTGCACCCCTTAACGTACTCGAAACAGCATTTAAGAAGTTTGTTAACCCTTTAGGTGTTTCAAAGAAATTAAAGCAAAGTGGAAGTAAAATTTACAAATTTACTTTTTTTCTGGCAGATTTTCAATTTAATCCATTTATTTCAATAACATGGCAAGTGTTAACAGAAAATAACAACTCAATATTTATTACACAGATTCTGCAGTTTTCAAAAATATATCACATGTGACATTATTGTGCTAATGGACTCAAACACAGGCCTCACAAATGAAGTAGCACCTAGTGGATTTTGGTGCCTCCTTTTTATCAAGATGTTCACCATTCCTCAGGACTCAGATCCAAATGAATATTATAGGCTGCAGGCCACGTTAGACCTGCAGCCTATAAGGCGCTAGGAAGACCCCCTGCGCAGGCCGGCGTGATGAGGTACTGCATCACACCGGTCTGCGCATGCGTCTAGTCCGGAGGATTCACATGCATCCAGCTAGAGTGGCCGCCACGGGGCAAGTTAAGTACAATATATATTTTAGGTGGGGGTAGCACTGCGTATATATCAAGGAGGGGGGAGTGCTCCGTTACACTATATACGAGGGGGAGTGCTTGGTGGCCCTATATACAAGGGGGAGGGTAGCGCTGTGTGGGCCTATATACAAGGGGGAGGGGAGCGCTGTGAGGCACTATATATAAAGGGGGGAGTGCTCTGTGACACTATATACAAGGGGGGAGTGCTGTGTGGCCCTATATACAAAGGGGGAGCGCTGTGTGCATTATATACAAAGGGGGAGCGCTGTGTGCACTATATACAAAGGGGGAGCGCTGTGTGCACTTTTACAAAGGGGGAGCGCTGTGTGCATTATATACAAAGGGGGAGTGCTGTGTGCACTATTACAAAGGGGGAGCGCTGTGTGCACTATATACAAAGGGGTAGCGCTGTGTGCACTATATACAAAGGGGGAGCGCTGTGTGCACTATATACAAGGGGGGCGCTATGTGGCCCTATATACAAGGGGGGAAGCGCTGTGTAGCCCTATATACAAGGGGGAAGTGCTGTGTGACCCTATATACGAGGGGGGAAGTGCTCTTTGACCCTATATACAGGGGGGGCTGTGTGGCGCTATACACAGCAGTATCTGTGTGGCGCTCTTTACAGGGGGGCTCTGTGGCGCTATTTACAAGAGGAGGAGGGCTGTATGGCGCTATCTATAGGGAGCTGTGTGTAACGCTCTCTACGGAGGGTGTGTGTGGTGCTAGCTATAGGGGGATGTGTGATATATACAGGGGCTGTGTGTGGCACTATGTACAGGGGGCTGTGTGTATGTGGTGTTTTACAGTGTACGGTATTATTATATTCAGGCGCGCAGTGTTTGGTGCTATTATATTTAGGGGACCAGTATGTGGCACCATGATAATTTTATTTTCGTTTATAGGTGTGGAAATGTTGGAAAAGTGAGGAGCCGAAGACATCTGAGTGGCAGATTCTGCAGAAATGGGTCATGGCCGGGAGAAGTTGTCATGAGCTCTGGACCGGATGGAGAAGAAAAGAGGAAAAAAACTACTAGAATCTGAGACGTCATCACCTGTGAGTCACTAGATTTATATAGAATCTGTCACCTCTCCTGACATGTTTATTATAGGAAATCCTGTATTTCACAAAAAGTCTTTCTGCAGTCCAGCACTGATAGACAATTCCCCTTTTCAGGAGGATGTGTCCCTGCACAGTGTGATACTGTCAGTATGTAGGGACACAGCCCTGTGACAAGGGGAATCGTAACACCCATTTGTTAATGCTTGCCCAAAAAGGTAGTGTTAACAATAGTTACGGTGCGGCACGACGGCGGTGTGGAAGGGGGGCCCAAGTTTGGGTAACAGCCCAGGGCCTATGGTCTACTTAATCCGCCACTGCCCGGTACAATACACTGCACTAGTAAATGGGGAAGGAATCCTCCAGCTCACCGATCCTATGTCCGAGCCCAGACAGCGCACAGATACTCGTGGCGGCACACGATGAAGATCAAAGCAGAAAAAGAGAAAGTTGATCCAGCGCTGGGTTTAAAAGGAAGTACGTTTAAAATCAAGTTTCTCTTTTTCTGCTTTAATAAACTGCACTACTTATGTAGTGCAGTGTATTGTAACTGACGTTTTACAACTGACAAGTCTATTAGGTCCTGCCTTTGGCTGACTAGGAGGCCATAGATATGCTTCTTGGTTGCCATAGCAACCATCGGCACTCCGCGGGGGGGGGGGGGTGTGATGGTGTACAGAGGTCCCTCCCTCTGTGTCAATCACTTAAATGCCGCTGTCGCTATTGACAGCGGCATTTAAGGAGTTAAGTGGAGGCGAACGGAGATAACTGTGACCGCCACCGTTGCAGTGGGATGCTGGCTGTATATTAAAACCGGCACCTGCTGCGGTTGGTGTGGGCACAGGGCGTATCTGTAAGCCCATTTGCGTTAAGGCACCCCTAAAAAGGACATACAGTAACGCCCATATGCGGGAAGAGGTTAAAGTCATTCAGCTCTTTAGTACGACCCATACTACTACCAATGTTTGTCTATGGAGATTGTATGGCTGAACTCAATGATTCGATAATGTGTTTTTATACATCTGGCCATATAATGTATTTTTCTTATTTACTATGTACAGTATGTCTTAAATAGAAGCAAACAGACCCAACATAAAAGAGATTTGTTTTTAAATTTTGTGAGTTACAAAAACAAATGATCAATAAAGACCATCTTTTTAAGCAATTAGATTAACAAACTTTTAGTGTATGTATATGTACAATATGTGTGTAAACAGCATACTTTACATATATCTATGCAGTAACATACTGTATATATACAAATTCTAGCTGTAAGAAGAATTTGACGGAGAAATGCATGGCTCCTTGCTATGATAACTCGCACAGTGCTGCGCAACCATCATTAATTCGATCCCTTACTGTGCAGTATAATATCCATGGAAAGTAAGGAAGATTCTTTATTTGAATATTTCATTAGCTCCTATTGTCTTCTCAAACCTAAATAGATTTATACATTCAATATCTGACAGTGACCTATATTGTTTTTCTCTCAGAATCCGAGACATTGAAGATAAATAGAAAATAAAAGCTGTTTTCTGCCTTTGATGTTGAGAAAGAAAGACGTTCGTGTGTAAAACCGGAGGAAGGAATTTAAAATACAGCAATAAAATGTAGGGGACTCATACCAACGAATTATATGAATTTAATATGATTGTAGCTTGATAACTAAATTATTCTCATAATGACTTTGAGTTTAGAATTCCAAAGGTTTGTGATTAATTTACAGTTAGAATAATAGAATAATAGGCCTCATGCTTAACTGCTTAACGACTGGACTGCACACTATCTCTTTACAGTGTCCGTTTAGGGGCTTTACGCCGCAGCGCATGAAAACAAGGTGCTGCAAAATAATGATTGCATTGAAATGCGTGCTGCCGCAGGTCGGGTGCCTGGGTGTCAGAGACAGCCAAGCACCCAGTAGAGAAATCAGAAACATGTTTTTACCATTTCCGCCTTCCTGATAAGTACTATGTATAGAATAGATGCAGAGCACGGTGGGACCACGTCACTACAGGCAAGGATCGGCTACCACAGTGTCAGTGACGCGTTCCCATCATGTCTGTTCCTCTCTGTCAGTGGTCCACTGTGAAGACAATGGATGTTTAAATGGTAATACAAAAAAAAATAATGACATTGCATGTTATTAAGGCACATGGGTTTACTAATTTAGTATCTTGACATGCCTCACATTTGTAAAATAGCAATTCATGTTCTTACTATGTTTGATTCTACATATACTTGTGAGTCTGCATTCTCTACTATGAATCTGGTGAAGAAAAGATACCGCACTCGGATCACAGATAAGCTTTTGCATCAGTCTGTTCGAATGGCAGTCACCCCCTTTGTACCCAATTTCAAATGGCTCGTGCAAGAGAACAGACTACAGGTTTCCCACTAATAAACAATAAATCTGTATGTAAATAGCTCGACAAAGTTTGCAAAAAGTTAGCAAGACAACATTTTTAATACTGGTGATCGACTTTGACCTTCACCTGATGACAGACCCTGGAAAATGGACCTTTTCTAAAAGTAGTTGAGTTGATGTACAGTGGGGTGCATAAGTAAGTACTGTTTAAAGGCACAACTGTGTTTATTACTCACCAGAAAACCCCCTTGCAATAATTGAAGAGTTGAAAAAACCTGTGGTTACGATTTCATGTAAAGGGATAATTGGACCTTTCTTCTACAATACAATGGTGACCTCAGATCTGTACCATAACAAGCTCCAGGAACATGTAATACCACAATTGCAGTTTGAGAATGAAAATGAAGACTTCTATTTTCAGCAAGATGGAGCCGCTCCTCACTTTTCTTTAGCGGTGCATAAATTTCTTGACAAAAAATGACCCAATAGGTGGATAGGTAGACGAGACCCGGTTGAATGGCCACCACGATCGCCAGACTTTACCCTGATGGACTTTTTCTTTTGGGGAGTTATTAAAGATAAAGCATATTCAAGAAAACCACACACAGTTAATAACATGATTCCGTTCATAAAATACGCATGCCCAGAAAGTAATGGCAATAAAGAACTTTGTGCCAAAGTGTAAAAACTAGAATACAGCAATGTATAAATAGTGAAGACCGCCAATGTGAGCATATAAGGGATTGTACTTAATAGTTTTGTTATTCGATAAAATACTATTTAATCTGTATACCTATCATTATTATTATTATTATTATTATTATTATTAATATAATTATTAGATTTATCTATTATTTAAACTGTATACCTACTTATGCACCCTGTATATGACTCAAAGCTGTACTGAAAAAACTCTGCAGTACTTGGATAAAGAGAAGTTGGGGAGGGGGATTCTGGAGCGTCTTACTTTTTATTTGCACTGTTTTTCAATGTGCAAAATGTTAAATAAAAAAAATCAATAATTACCAAATAATAAAGTAATAAAACAAACTAATAAAAGCTAAAAAAAACAAAAACCCTAATGAAACACCCCAATCCAACCGTATCCAAAAGTTCTATGCCTGGTGAAATTGGCCATGTTATATATCAGATAAATCTTAGATAATAGTGGACACATATATAAATTCTATTTTAGGATTTCTCTATCTATGTGATCTTTAGGCCATGTTCACATGTTCAGGACTTGATTAGTATTTAGTCGCGGATGCCGCGCCTAAATCCTTCACAAATCCGCTAGTATTCCACATCTAATACATCAAGTGAATGTTTTATTTTAACCCTTTCCACATGCAGCCCAAAAAATTTGTGCAAAATAATGAACGAATTGCAATTGAATTACAATGGGGCTAATCCGCATGCCGATCCACTGGCACATCTGAGGCAGAAATCCGAGTTTCAGTCTCAGATTTCTGCCACATATTCTTTGATAAATTCATGTCTCTGGCAAATCCTACAGCTGTGAAAACAAAAAGAAATACTATAGGGAAGATTTATGAATGTTGTCTAATATTTAAATAAAAAAGCCAAAATTAGGCCAGAAATCTGTCGCAAGAACAAGGGATGCCAGTATAGAATTTGGTCATGTAACTCGTAACATGATTATTGGGATTCAGATAGTAGGAGGCTGGTGCTGGGTCTAACTCTGACAATAGTCACTATAGTAGGGCAGATTTTACCTGTAAATGGTGCTGCTATGAAACCCCAGTTACGGGTGAAAATGATAGTGTAAAAATAAAATCATAAAGTATTTTATGACCATTGATGGACTGACGATAAAAATAAAAAACAAAAATTAAAAGCAAAATATTTGCTTTTAGTCCTAGAGCTGACAAGCTCTTGTCAATGTATCTCCTCCAAAGCTGCTGCTGAAATCCTGCACATGCTCAGTAGAAGCTAAATCTTACTGGGTCTGCAGTGATTGAAAGCAGCAGATGAAGTTAGCAGCTGTAATTCCACACTAATACTGCTGCTGGAAGTCAGGCTTTCTCACTGCAAAGCCAGGGAGACTGCATCTTGTACTGAGCATGTATGAGAGCCAGAAAGACTGCAGCTTGTACTGAGCTTGTGTACGATTTCAGCAGTAGCAGCAGGGGAGGACCTACACCAGGAGTCTCAAATACGCGGCCTGCGGGCTGCATGCAGCCCCTGAGGCTGTCATCTGCGGCCAGCAGTGCACCATAGTTCCCTCGGGACAGGACAGAGCAGGCCGAAGGAGGAGTGCGCTGGTGCTCCTTCATGATGTCCCAGAGCAGAGTTTATACTAGAGCTCCAGCGCACTGGGACCCCAGCTCTGAGTAAGCCCCTGACATAGTTCCCAAATATGGACAGTGATGTCAGGAGCAGAGATGGAGTCCCAGACAGAGCGCTAGTAGCTCTGGGCTTGCCCCTGATGTCACTGTGTGGACAGTGATGTCAGGGGCTTCCCTAGCGTTCCGGAGCAGAGCCTATACTAGTGCTTTGCTCTGGGACTCACTCTGGGGATGCCCCTGACATCACTTTCCAGTCCAGGAGGATCCCCTAACGTCACTGTCTCTGTGGTAGAGCGAACATCGATTTATAGAATCTCTTTGCTGCTATGGGTAAGGCTGTCTTTCAAGCGATATTTACATGCACTGACACTTTCTCCTGTCCCCCCTCCTACTAGTCTACTATGTTTACAGGGATCAGAGGTAATCAGTATGGAACCCTTTTGGGTCTGAAATAGATCTTGCAGTCATTTAATACAGCCTTTCTATTTTTACATGTTATCCAGCAATCTCCATGTTTCGCTCCATAAACTTTACTAGAGTCTTGTCCTTACATATTTTTTAATATATTGTGTGTCGTATTTGTGTAATAAATACATTTTCATATTATTATATACTTTTGGCTACATGCTCTAGTTCTTTTGTGTATGGCTGATATAGTTATAGTAATGCAGTATTTATATAGTAATGTAGTATTTATATAGTAATTTAGTATTGATATAGTAATGTAGTATTATTATAGTAATGTAGTATTATTATAGTGGTTCGAATAACTAATCAATTAACAATACTTTTGTATTGTATCAAATTTGAAAGTAAAGCGGCCATCAACTTCACATGTTTTCTATGTGTGGCCCATTTACCCAGCCGAGTTTGAGATCCCTGACCTACACTAACAGGAGTTTGTCAGCTGTAGGTGAGCAGAGATTGAGTTTAGCTGATGAATACACTTGTATTGATGAGCTTTCTAAGGGTATGTTCACATGGCTTATTTACGGACGTAATTCGGGCGTTTTCCGCCTCGATTTACGTCCGAAAATGCGGCTCGATAGCGTCGGCAAACATCTGCCCATTCATTTGAACGGGTCTTACGATGTTCTGTTCCAACGGTCATTTTTTTTACGCGTCGCTGTGAAAAGGCGGGGTGTAAATAGACGCCCGCGTCAAAGAAGTGCCTGTCACTTCTTCAGACTTTAAATGGAGTCGTTTTCCATTGACTCCATGGAAAAACAGCTCCATTTACGTCCGTAATTGACGCAGTGAAAAAGCGCCTCAACATGCCATGACGGCTGAAATTATGGAGCTGTTTTCTCCTGAAAACAGCCCCGTAATTTCAGCCGTAACGGACGCTGCCGTGTGAACATACCCTAAGTCTCTAGCTGGACTCATAAAACGCAAATGTTAATATCAGGAGGGAAAACATTTGAAAGGATTATATAGCCATACTGACATGGACTTTCAAAATAAGTACGCCAGCTTTATCAGGTCTAAGAGATCTAGTTAATAATGTATGCAGTTTGTATTGTGAAATCTGGTGACAGGTCCGCTATAAGAACACAGCCAATTTTTCACTGCGTTCCAAGAGCCATAACTTTTTATTTTTTTCCATCGCGTAGGTGTATCAGTGCTTGCTTTTCACAGGATGTTTTTCTAATAGCATCATTAGGTTACATATATTGTATTGAAAAACTTTTATTAATTTATTCTTGGGGGAATGAATAAAAACCAGAAATTTTGCCATTGGTTTTTTTTAGCTTTGTTTTTACGGCGTTCTCTGTGCGGTATAAATGACATGTTAACTTTATTCTGCAGCTCACAAAGAAACAATTTTCTTCTAATATCCGCACTCCAATATTGCTCCATCTTTGGTATCTTCACTAGTCCCATATGCAGCACTAGGCTCCAAAACATTATTATCTCGTGCTGCATCTACGAGGTCCACCTGTGTAGTATAATTTGGGGGGTTTTTGTTTTTATGGCGTTCACCGTGCGGTAAAAACGACATGTTAACTTTATTCTGTGGGCCCATAGGATTATGGTGATACCAAATTTATATAGTTTTTTTATGTTTTACTACTTTAACAAGAAAAAACTGATTGTTAAAAATAAAATTCGATTTTTGTCGCCTTAGTCTGAGAGCCAAAATTGTATTTTCTTCCATTGATTGAGTGGTTTGAGGGCTTACTTTTTGCAGGGCAAGCTGTAGTTTCCATTGGTACCATTTTGGGGTACATGAGACTTTTTGATCCATTTTTTGTGGGAGATGAAGTGACCAAAAAAAGTTAACATTTTTTATTTTTTACCGCGTTCACTGCTAAATATTGATATATTGTAATAATTTTGACTTTTACAGATGCAGCGATACCAGTTATGTTAATTTTTAGATTTTTTTACATTGTGCTTAGGGGAAAAGAGAAAAGGTTTTTTAAAAAAAAAAAAAATTTTAATATTTTTTTTTAAATATTAAAAGAACTTAAACCTGCAATCGTTGGATCGCTTGCATGATATACTGCAATACTAATGTAGTGTAATGTATTGCAGTATAGTAATGTATTGCAGTATATCGTTATACTGACAGCCTCCTTTGAAGACTTTCCAGAAGCAGGGCTTCATAGGTTGGCATGGCACAGGCTGCCATGCCAGCCATCGGCACCCCACGTTCATGTCGCGGGGGGCCATTGCAATGTTGCAGTGGGCCGACCACTGTTTCTAACCACTTAAACACTGCGGTCGCTATTGACTATGGCATTTAAGGGGTTAAACGAGAGGGATCTCGCTTGAGTGGGATCCCGCTCGTTACACCGAAGTGTTGGCTGTAAGATATAGCCCAAAACGCTCGTTCTATGCATCGGGCCCAGCCCGTGAGCCCGCTCCATATACCCCCACCTGACGTGTGGCGTATATATACGGAGAATGTCGGGAAGGGTTTAAAAAAAATCATGACTTGTGTCTCCATATTCTAAGAGGCATATGCAGAAATAGATATGGTTTTACTAAAGATTTTCTGAACACCGAATAAGAAGATTGTTTCCTTTTTCGTCATATTAATAATCCAGTAATGTTTCTGTGAGGCCTCGTACACACAAGCGTGCGTGCCGCATCAAGCCCTTCACTAAGTTCTCCCCTAGAAGCACTGGTATTAGTTGAATGGAACTTCAAATAAAACTAGATTGCAAAACGGTGCGTAATACAGTTTCGTATTGCGTATTGAATTATGCGTTGCATTGAACATGCTTGGGGACTTGAGGCCTAACAGAAACATTAACCCCTTCCCCCTGCTTGCATTCTGGGCCCTAATGACCAAGCAATTTTTATAGTTTTTCCATCATCACATTCGAAGAGCTATAACGTTTTTATTTTCACGTTGACATGGCTGTATGAGGACTTGTTTTGTGCGGGATGAGTTGTATTTTTCAATGGTACAGTTTTGGGGTATGTAGAATTGTTTATTATTAACTTTTTTGGGGGGGATATAAAAAAAACAGCAATTTAGCCATTGTTCTATGCGTTTTACATTTACGCCGATTACTGTGCAGCGTAAATAACATGCTACCTTTATTCTTTGGGTCGGTACGATTACGACAATACCAATACACAGGGGAGCTGACAGATTCTCTATACTACACCGCACAGGAGAGCTGACAGATCCTCTATACTACATCACACAGGAGAGTGGACAGATCCTCTATACTACATCACACAGAAGAGCTGACAGATCCTCTATACTACATCACACAGGAGAGTGGACAGATCCTCTATACTACATCACACAGGAGAGTGGACAGATCCTCTATACTACACCGCACAGGAGAGCTGACAGATCCTCTATACTACATCACACAGGAGAGTGGACAGATCCTCTATACTACATCACACAGGAGAGTGGACAGATCCTCTATACTACATCACACAGGAGAGTGGACAGATCCTCTATACTACACCGCACAGGAGAACTGACAGCTCCTCTATACTACACCGCACAGGAGAGCTGACAGATCCTCTATACTACACCACACAGGGGAGTTTAATTTTTTTAGTCTGATTAATTCAGGGATCTGAATTAATTAAGGTTTTAGTTTGGAGTGTGAATTAATTTTGGGGTGTGGACTGGGGTCTAAATTAATTTTGTGGTTTGATTCATTTAGGGGTCTGGTCTGGGGTCTAAATATATTTAGGGGTCTGTGTCTGATTAATTTAGGGGTCTAATTTAGGGGTTTGAACTAGGTTCTGATCAATTTAGATGTTTAGTCTGTGATCTGATTAATATAAGGGTCTGATATGTGGTCTGAGGTCTGACTCAGTAGTCTGAAATAGGGTCTGATTAATTTAGGGGTCTGGCCTGGGGTTTAAATTAAATTTGGGTCTGATCTGGGGTCTGAATTAATTTTGGGGTTGTCTTATTTTTGGGGGTTGAGGATTGATTCATTTAGGGGTTTGGTTTTATGTGTCTGGGGCCTAATTTAGAGATCTGAACAGGTGTCTGCTTAATTCAGGGGTCTGGTCTGGGGTCTGATTAATTTAGGGGTCTGGCCTGGTGTCTGAATTTAGCGGTCTGAATATATTTATGGGTCTGAATTAATTTTTGGCTCTCCTTTTTCTCTCCGTCCGACCCAGTACGCCATGACGACTTCTCCTGGCCATGACTCGTCTCTGCAGAGTTTGTTACCCAGATGTCTTTTAGCTCTTAGCTTTTCCAGCACATCCTTCTCCCTGTACAGAAACATCCAACCCTGCTAACGCCTTTATCAGTGTCCTACTGCTAAAAACATGGTACAATACACATCGTGGTCATGAAAATAGTTCCCCTATGCTCTAGTTCCAATATACCCCCTTAGTGCTCCCACACAGTAATAGTGCCCACCTTTGGCCTGACACAGTTATTGTGCTCCATTGTACCACACTTTCATAGTTCCCACTTTGTGTAGCACACAATAGTATAGTGCCCCTCACACAGTAAATATGCTCCCTTGGTTCCTCACAGTAAGAATGCCCCCTTAGTTCCTTACTTACAGTAATAATGCCATCTTAGTACCCCTCACACAGTAAATATGCCCCCTTTTGACTCCACACACTAAAGATGCTCCCCACGTAGTAATGATGCCTCCATAGTACCCCTTAGTGCTCCTTCACAGTATTAATTTTTAATAAATATCAATCAGAAAAATGTTTTTAAACACAAAACATACATTTAACAAAAAAAATAAAAGGCTACAAAGGTTGACATAGTGTTTACCATAATGAAAGTAATACTCGCCTAACCTCGTTCCCTCAACAAACGGGGCAGGCCTCTTCTGGCCTGTGCAATCCTGTACAGTCTGCAGCCCGGGAAAGGCAGGCGCCGGCCTGCGTCAGGGTGTGAATGGTGAAGCAGGCAGCTGACCGCTTAGATACAGTTGACGAGCCCCGTATCAGTTGCTATGGTGCCCGCGACAGTAGTTACGCCACTGGACCCTGTTATAGATTTTGCATTGAGGCCAGGAGCTACAAGTTATGCCTCAGCTTTTACCATAGACCATAAACATGATGTGACCAAAGCCTATGTCCAAGTAGTATATCTTTTGCCTGAGTTTAAGGTATTCTTCCTCGCAGAGAACTTACTAATAAATTCAAGGTTAATCTTTTTCACAGTAAAGCAGTTGAATATCATGTGTGTGTTGTTAATCAAAGATGAAATTTGTATGCTGCAAATAAATAAAAAGAAAAATCTGTTCTACATCTGTTTTTACATTCACCACAAATACCACTATTGAATTTTTGAATGAACGTGTTTTAAATTCTGTGGCTGTGCAAAAATGTAAAGGCCAGGGAGCAGGCCATTATTCGACACATGTGTAAGACAGAAATTGTTTAACAGCAATCTGCTCTTACAAAGAACTAGTGTAACACCTGTATATGAAACGTAAAGTCGATTCTGAACGCAGAAAATTGCATGGTCTTTTGAAGACTTGAAGAAATTAAAAATATGTTTTTCATTTTTTTCAATTAAAGAACTGAAGAAAGAGACAGCATGTTTCCCAGTTTTCCCAAGACAGCTACGATGAATTCACACGCGGCACATTTTGTTACAGAAATGTATTAATTTTTATTTTCCTATAAACTCAGATCTCTTTTATAATAAATAACAGAGATACACAAAGAGAAATTCTCAAAAATGTCTAAGTACATTTTCAGTTCTTAATTTTATTTTTTTTAATGCGTTGTAAATAAAGCAGGGATTATCATTTATTTTATACAGCCTTGTTGGTCAGATCATGAGAGTTCCCAGATGGGCGTCATAAAAGCATTAATTAGGCCTCATCCAAAATGCCATATTACAACTTAGTATGGTACAGAGCGGAGAGGAGCATGAGACCCTACTGTTACTCCATGTGCCTCCAATTTCATGAGGCATGAAAAGATTTTATCTGTTGGATTCGGTACGAATTGCTTCTAAGGGTATGTTCACACGCAGTGTTTTCAGACTTAATTCGGGCGTTTTACGCCTTGAATTACGCCTGAAAAAACGCCCCTAATATGCCTACAAACATCTGCATATTGCTTTCAATGGGTTTTACGGTGTTCTGCTCCCATGAGCCTTAATTTTACGCGTCGCTGTCAAAATACGGCGTGTAAAAAGACGCCCGCGAAAAAGAAGTGCATGTCACTTCTTGGGACTTTTTTGGAGCTGTTTTTCATTGACTCCATTGAAAAACAGCTCCAATAACGGCTGTAAAATACGCCGCGAAAAACGCGAGTTGCTACAAAAAAGTCTGAAAATCAGGAGCTGTTTTCGCCTGAAAACAGCTCCGTATTTTCAGAAGTTTTTGGTCACTGCGTGTGAACATACCCTAAGTGAGAATAGCTCCACAATACGGTGCCTTACTGCAGCAAATTGTGTGCCGGGACTACTTGTACCTCCATGTGCAAAAGGCCTAAAATTGTACTAGTAGTGTCACTTTTCTCATGCATAAAACTAAAACAGTAGAAACAATATATATATATATATAAAATGTAAAATGCCCTTATATCTATCATTACTTCTGCAGCTGTTGGCACAGGTACAGAATTCTGCTCCAATCTACAGTTCACTCTACAGTAACTTATTCCTAGCTAGTGGACACTGTTATAGAAAATAGGAGTTATAGGCATAACCACAAATATACTGCTACGGCGCTGTGGGGCCAAGAGGATAAGGCTCATCTCCCTGCCCTTCACACTTAGGGTATGTTCACACGCAAACGAAAAAATACGTCTGAAATTACGGAGCTGTTTTCAGGCGAAAACAGCTCCTGAATTTCAGACGTTTTTGCAAGTACTCGCGTTTTTCGCGGCGTCTTTTACTAACGTAATTGGAGCTGTTTTTCATTGGAGTCAATGATAAACGGCTCCAAAAACGTCCCAAGAAGTGTCCTGCACTTCTTTGATGCGGGCGTATTTTAACGCGCCGTCTTTTGACAATGAAGCGTAAAATTACACCTCGTCTGAACAGAACATCGTAAAACCCATTGCAAGCAATGGGCAGATGTTTGCAGACGTAATAGAGCCGTCTTTTCAGGCGTAATTCGAGGCGTAAAACGCCTGAATTACGTCTGAACATAGGTCGTGTGCACATACCCTAAGAGTTGACGGCAGCTGTGTATCTGCCTGTATACACAGTAGCTGTCAATTATTGGTGAAGGAGGAGGGGAGATGCAGGAGAGTAATATCTACATACACTGGAGTCAAAACTATGAGTGCGATATATTCTGTCTTAGTGGCTTAACTGAGCGGCATAATATTTTTATGCCATTTGGTAAAATGTGCCAAAAAACGCATGATTCAAGCTTCCGATTGACATCAGTGGGAATGTGCGCCATTAGTTCATACAACACGTTTTTTACACGTGCATGTTTAAAAAACACGTAGCGTAAGTGCAAGGTAAATTCTTTCGTGCGTAAAATGTGCCTAGTTAACATAATTGATGGGAGTCCTAATTATGTGCCCACAAAATGCTGCAAAAGTGTGCACGAAACGTGTCAAAAACGTCTGTAGTTTAAAAAGCGCTTTCAAAAAACGGCAGCTTTTTTTTTTACACGTTTACACGTAGGTTTTTTTTAGCGCCGTGTAATCAAGGCCTTAGGGTAATTTTTGGGGAGGTGATTGAAATCAATGTATTTATGTAATTGACTTTTGTCTAAACAAATTCTTAGTTTCGCTTTTGCAGCTTATATGTATCACAATACATAGAAGCTGTAGAAATCAGTTCTGATCTGAATCCATCAGTAAGCTGCACTAACGGTTTGGCTCAAAGCGGATTCTTTGTGCTCTTTAGCAATTTTCTAAGCTTAGTTCTGATCAAATCAAAATGGATCCACTGAGGTGCGACCCTTAGTGTTTCTTTTTTTAATCCATGAGCCGTGTGATAAATAAAATGTTATCTTTTTTCTATGGGTCATAGATCTCATAATGGTGATGAGGTCATCTTAAACAGCTGGCATTGGAGCATTTTCTGATGCTGGGTGTTACCTCGGGAACGTGGCTGTCAATCATAGCTAAGCCGCCTTTGGGTGCATTTGGACTAACATGTACGTCAAGGGGTTAAATACGACATTGACATATACTAGTGAAATAAAAGTCATTGAATGAAATCATTCTTGAATGTTTTACTTTTTCCTCAGGCTGGCATCCAGTGTAAGAGTGTGGGACAGCCCCTTCCCAAAAACATGTTACTGTCCCTTTAAATATGCTACTGTTTGTTTATTTTGATCTGCTTTGTTTTACATGTTTCGTTTTTGGAGCAGGAATATTGGGATGATAGGTATAATATATGCAATAATATTTGTGTAAATGTTTCTGGTGTGGCAGGTAATGGTGACTTACTATGTTTTAAAATTGGTGCTGGGAGAAACAGCCTGGACGCCATCGTGGCTGAATTATGCTGTGCCATAACAGCATGGATACACATCGGGCCACACTCTATGGGTGTCGCTACATTCATGAAAGGCGGCTGTCAATGTGCAGGCTGCGGCCTTTAGTGCAAGAAGCTGTTATGGTGTCACCTGTCACGAGTAAACACTGAAACCAGAGACGGTCCATTAATGTCAGTGGTTGGTGTGCTGTGAGTGTCCCCACATATAGTGAGAAAACCTGGGTTGAGTTACCAGGGGTCTACCCATGAGGAATGAGAATTGATCGTCTTGTGGAAATTTACAGGGACCTTCCCACAATAGAGACTGTATGGCCCAAAGAAATAAGAGGGCCTTTAGAATGAAGAGGACATACCCGTGCACCAAGGAGGAGTAAGGCCTCATGCAAACGGCCATGCCAGTAATCACGGCCCGCGATTGCGAGCAAGACCGGCCACCGACGGCCGCGGGCCACATCTTCCCGCCATTTTGTTTATGACTTTGGAAACGTTTAAAGAGGCTGTGCCTCTCTGCTGAGAAGTGTTTGCACACTTTACGGTTGTGTGTGAGGATTACAAGACTAGTAAGAAGACTGTTATTTTGCCATCAACCTTGTCCTCATCATCATTCCTTGCATAAAACCTGCATAGCCTTTCCGCTTGGCTTACACATTACCATTTTTGAAAAAGATTGCAAAGACAACAATATATAAATAATAATCATAATAATAATTTACATAATTTTTTTTTCTAAGTTAAACCCATGACCTGATAATCTTTTCTGCCTGAGCTGGAGGCTAGAAAATTCATGTTGTTTGCGCATATTTATCTTAAAAGTTTAATTTTTGCTTTTATTTTTTGTTATCGATGGGTCCCTTAAGAGACTTAGCGATGGAGCTGAAAGTTACGTGCGGGCAGCAACAGTAGGCTGTGAACGAGAAAAGTTGCGCTGGAGAAGGTCCAAACTTTTGCATCGGGGATAATGAGCCTTTAGCCACGCCGCTGCTATACTCTAATCAAACACTTGAAAGCTCTTAAAAGGACTTGCTATCAAAGTACGAATTGTACTTTTAATACTGTTATTATAGATCATTGTCACAAGATAGTTGCATTTTTAAAGTGTTATAATGTCACATCAATATCTGGATAAACATCTTCTAAAGGCTCAGTGCCAAGGATAACGATTTTACCTGTTGGAAGCAGGATTTGTTAGTACAATTACTTCATTCAGTCTGATCTTAAATAATAACTTTTATAGTAAGAAAGTTAACTGCAGGCAATATTAAATAAAGAGGCTCTTCAAGTCAGTCTTGCGAAACTGGTTTTTATTATGTAATACAATTTAATGTTGCCTTTTGAAGTCAGAGTGGAAACTTCAAAAACATTGCAACATGTTTTAGACGAAAGAAAAATTAAAAATGAGGACAGGCCTTCGCAAGTTTTAATGCTTAGTATTAAAAAAAAAAATAATAATTCATTAATACAATATGTTTCATTCCCAAATATTCATTCATATTTCAATCATTTTTTAATCTAGTTGCAACATGTTAATCTTTCTATATTGTTATTGATTCAAAATATTTGAAAGTACATCCCTTGGCTATGAACATCATTTTATTTTTAGGAAAAAATTCTCACTTCATAATATATCTTTATTTGGGTCAGAACGCCATTTTGTTAAATGAACACTAAACCCCCTGCTTCCCTTTATGCCATAGAATTAAATGATAACATAGTAGCTGCACCAATAGGGAGATACATGTCAAAATGGTGGAGAAGTGGAAGAAAAGGAGTCTCTCTACCGCAATCCATTCAACACATTGCTGTATTTTCCATATACAGGATCGGCTTGATGCACAAACCTTTGGAAAGGCAGCTACACAGGACACAGCTGGATTCCCTATTTCATTAATTGGGCAGTGATATTTGCACGCTGTATGATTGTATTATTCCGGTATATGGTAAACCATAAGGGGGCGGCATCTATCTATCTATCTATCTATCTATCTATCTATCTATCTATCTATCTATCTATCTATCTATCTATCTATCTATCTATCATCACCTGTTTATGCATAAAATTAATGAATGTATTTGGGTTGTTACCATTATGATAAATATAGCAGCCGGTAGAGTAATATTCAACCTATATATTTTATTTTGACTTTGAATGCATTGAAATGTGTAGCCACAGCAGGTATCTGTCTGGATGTAGGTTCATAGGGATAGCAAACTGGAAGAAAAAAAAATCAAAGATTGTATCTTTATGGATTAGCCCTTTAGCTGGGAAAACCTAGATTGTGTTATTACAGTATTATGATCATGGCAAATTGACAACAGGAACCCCTTTTCTTCTCTAGGATGTTAAATTCTGATGCTGCATGGGAAAATCAGTTTAATTCACTTTGCTGAAATTAAAGCGGATCTGTCAGATATTTATGCTGCCGGTCTGATTGCAGTGTGCTGTCACTTTTAAGTTAATGTTAAGTATTTTATGAGAATTCAGAATTTGCGGCCAGCAGGCGAGTATCTATCCAAAAATGGACGAGGAAGCAGCAGTCCAAAAATATCTAGGTGCAACGTTTCACCCTCACATGGAGGGCATTTTCAAGCATCAATATGAGGGTGAAACGTTGCACCTAGATGTGGTGGTGCATAAACCTCTTTGATATTTTTTGACTGCTGCTTCCTCGCCAATTTTTGCATTTGATCCTGGGGAGAGGTCACTCCTCTTGAAGCTCTGCACCCACCGCAAGGTTTTCTTTTCACAGTGCTGCTCCTATTTTTTCTTTTATAGATATACAGTGAAGGAAATAAGTATTTGATCCCTTGCTGATTTTGTAAGTTTGCCCACTGTCAAAGACATGAACAGTCTAGAATTTTTAGGCTAGGTTAATTTTACCAGTGAGAGATTATATAAAAAAAAAAATCACATGGTCAAAATTATATATATTTGTTTGCATTGTGCACAGAGAAATAAGTATTTGATCCCTTTGGCAAACAAGACTTAATACTTGCTGGCAAAACCCTTGTTGGTAAGCACAGCAGTCACATGTTTTTAGTAGTTGATGATGAGGTTTGCACACATGTTAGATGGAATTTTGGCCCACTCCTCTTTGCAGATCATCTGTAAATCATTAAGATTTCGAGGCTGTCGCTTGACAACTCGGATCTTCAGCTCCCTCCATAAGTTTTCGATTGGATTAAGATCTGGAGACTGGCTAGGCCACTCCATGACCTTAATGTGCTTCTTTTTGAGCCACTCCTTTGTTGCCTTGGCTGTATGTTTCGGGTCATTGTCGTGCTGGAAGACCCAGCAACGAGCCATTTTTAATGTCCTGGTGGAGGAAAGGAGGTTGTCACTCAGGATTTGACGGTACATGGCTCCATCCATTATCCCATTGATGCGGTGAAGTAGTCCTGTGCCCTTAGCAGAGAAACACCCCCAAAACATAATGTTTCCACCTCCATGCTTGACAGTGGGGACGGTGTTCTTTGGGTCATAGGCAGCATTTCTCTTCCTCCAAACACAACGAGTTGAGTTAATGCCAAAGAGCTCAATTTTAGTCTCATCTGACCACAGCACCTTCTCCCAATCACTCTCAGAATCATCCAGATGTTCATTTGCAAACTTCAGATGGGCCTGTATATGTGCCTTCTTGAGCAGGGGGACCTTGCGGGCACTGCAGGATTTTAATCCATTACGGCGTAATGTGTTACCAATGGTTTTCTTGGTGACTGTGGTCCCAGCTGCCTTGAGATCATTAACAAGTTCCCCCCGTGTAGTTTTCAGCTGAGCTCTCACCTTCCTCAGGATCAAGGATACCCCACGAGGTGAGATTTTGCATGGAGCCCCAGATCGATGTCGATTGACTGTCATTTTGTATGTCTTCCATTTTTTTACTATTGCACCAACAGTTGTCTCCTTCTCACCCAGCATCTTACTTATGGTTTTGTAGCCCATTCCAGCCTTGTGCAGGTCTATGATCTTGTCCCTGACATCCTTAGAAAGCTCTTTGGTCTTGCCCATGTTGTAGAGGTTAGAGTCAGACTGATTAATTGAGTCTGTGGACAGGAGTCTTTTATACAGGTGACCATTTAAGACAGTTGTCTTTAATGCAGGCACCAAGTTGATTTGGAGCGTGTAACTGGTCTGGAGGAGGCGGAACTCTTAATGGTTGGTAGGGGATCAAATACTTATTTCTCTGTGCACAATGCAAATAAATATATATAATTTTGACTATGTGATTTTCTTTTTTTTTTTTTAATATAATCTATCTCTTACTGCTAAAATTAACCTAGCCTAAAAATTCTAGACTGTTCATGACTTTGACAGTGGGCAAACTTACAAAATCAGCAAGGGATCAAATACTTATTTCCTTCAATGTATCTGTATACATATATATATATATATATATATATATATATATATATATATTGAAGAAAATCCCACAGCACTCCGTGTTAGTGAAAAAGTGGTGGTTTATTAAGCCAGCACAAGCTGCAACGTTTCCGTCCTGCTATAGGACCTTTATCAAGCATAGTGATACAAGCAATGTGTGAACCATATATAGTGAGTGTCTCATTAACATAATGAGTAAACATTAAGACAGTATATATAACAAAATCATACTGATATACATTCAAATCCGACACTTTTAAAAAGATTTCTAGTGCTAGTGTTGACAACAGTGAATACCAAATTACAAAAACATTATTAAAACATGCAAAATCTGTATGATTGTCATGAAATTGAAAATGCAACAATATGTGTGTGGGTGGAGAACATCCGACCACTCACCAATCCGGGCTAGTGTATGTAAATTCGCGAAAGGAGAGGCAGGTCTGTTCCACCTGTTGAATCCACAAGCTCATTAGAGTCCTCACCCTTCTACTGCGCATGCTCTCATAAAGAAGAATGAGAGTTGTATAGCAACAATTGACACTCAAGCCAGTTAGTGAGTTCCACACAGCAAGCAATACAGGAAGTAGAAATGAGGTATGTCAACTAGCATCTGAATCTGCCAGACTGCAATCCAGGACTGATATTTAAATTATGATGACCTAATATCTGAGACAGAGCACTTTACGACATAACAGTGCTACATTTAAGATATTAGTAGTCCCTTTGGGGTAAGAAACGGAACTCATATAATGTATCAAGATGGTCAAACAATTTTTATATAATTTTTATATATATACATCTGATTATGTACTACTGGACTAGCAGGATTAGTCGGGTAGATGTGGATGCGTATTATTATATCTCGGTACATGTAGAGCTGGTGTGTGGTCACGATATTCCAATGGTTATCTGAAAAACATCAATAATTTAGATAAATAAAACATTATTCAACAAGATTGTCCCAATAAATATGAAATTTTTTGTTGTATAACATGTATCACATACCGCATGCTATTACATGGATGCGTGTATAAAAACATTCAATAAGGAGGACACTGCATGGGCACCCAACATTGCAAAAGCCATGTGTTAATTAATTCAATCTCGCCACATTAAATTCGATATTACGTCCCCTAGGATGTAAGGAACCCAATAAATGTATCCATTTAAGTTCACATTTATGTAAAAGTCTGTGTCTATCTCCCCCCCTGTAAGGAATGGGAATTTGTTCAACGATCATAAATTTCAAATCCTTCTCTGAGTGCCCTAAATCACAGAAGTGTTTTGCTACTGGCAAATCACGCCTCTTTTTGCGAATGGAGTGCCTATGGTTGTTAAAACTGATTTTAAAGTCGCAAGTGGTTTCACCCACATAAAGCAGTAAACAAGGTCACCAAAGTACATATATAACCCACCCAGTATCACAAGTAAGAAATTGTTTGATTTTATGTTGTTTGTGGGTAACAGGATGCTCAAAAAAGTTTCCCTTGCACATGAACCGACAATTAACACAGTGCAGGCAAGGGAAATTGCCAATTTTTCTAGGTCTGAGGAATGTTTGTTGGTCTGTCGCACATGTTTTCCCACCTACGTTGTTAACCAATTTGTCCCGTAAATTCTGTGGGCATCTGTATGACATAAGAGGTTTATTTTTGAATGGCCCAATAAGTTTGTAGCTATTTTGTATGATGCCCCAATGTTTATTAACAATTTTCGACACCTCTCCACTTAAATCGTTATATGTGGTAACAAATGGTATACGTTCATGTTGTTTGGAAGATTTTGTTTCAGCGAAGGTACCAGCGTTGGAAGAAGATGCAATCTTGTCCCTACACATACGTAATAATTTCCTGGGATAACCTCTTTGTGAAAAATTAACCACCATCTGATCTAAGGTTGGATCTAGTTTGACTCCATCATCGACAATACGTGTAGCTCTAAGCATTTGGCTGTGTGGAAGAGACTGTACCATTTTTTAGGATGGCAACTGTCAAATCTAACCAACGTGTTGCGATCAGTCTGTTTCGTGTAGAGACTGGTTTGAAATGCATTGTCTGTAATGTCCACCAAAACATCCAAAAATTGAATAGTGGTGTTAGAATATGTAATAGTGAACTGAATATCTGGGTCTATGTGATTAAAAAAAGAATGAAAATCATGTAATGATTCTGCTGTATCCGTCCAGATGAAGAAGATGTCATCTATGCATCGCCACCATCTCAAAACATGAGCGAAATGGTGGGATACATAGATTGACATCTCCTCAATCATGTCCACAAAAATGTTAGCATAGGTAGGCGCCATGTTGGAGCCCATGGCCGTAGCTTTCTCCTGCAAATAAAATTTGTTGTCAAAAGAAAAATAATTTGAAGTGAGAATCAATTGGAAGATTCCCTGAAAAAATTGATCTCTGTTGAAGATTTCAATATCTACATGGAAAAATTGCATATCTCTGTCGATAGGCTGAAAGTTGATAGGGAGGAAACAAAAAAGAAAAAGTTGTACCGAGACCAGCTAGACTATAAAACCAGACATGTCTATGCATGGCTGAATACACATGATTACAGTGGTCCTGTGAAAAAAGACGTGAAGTGGATCAATTTTCCAACGAGCCGACACACCATCAGGAACAGATGCCCACCACAGAAAGTTTTTTAGGCGACACCCATTCGCTTATGGCAGAAAAAGGGCCAGGAGAGCGGGCAGAAAGAGGAACAGTCCAAGGAAGAACCTGATATCAGAGGAACTTAAGAGTACAAGGAATGAGGAATGCAAACAACAAACTGACTCATCCGCAGAAACGGTGGTAAATATCTCTTCCACTACTTTAACATCTATACAGTTACAGGTTTTATCTAAAGGTCTGTCGTTTTGCCCTAGCCAACAGATGGACTGGTTTGAGTTGGAGCTGGATTTTTTTTCAGTTCTCCAGGAACATTAAATTGAAAGTTTGGTTCAACACTTGTGACATGATTGCTAATCCTAATATTGTCAACAGCGATTTCAGACTTGACATGTTTGGATTACGCAATAAGAGCAATTTCCAGCAACCCTACATTAAATTGTCATGATAAAGATTTATTACATCCTATTCTTACCACGGACGAAATGTTGGCTATTTATGAATTAGTCCATAACCACGACGTCACCATCAAGCCCGTTGACAAGGGTGGTGCAGTCGTGGTTATGGATACTACCACTTATATGGAGGAAGCATTCAAACAGCTACCTGATACTAGTGTATACAGTGAATTGCCCTCTGACCCTAAGATTGATTTCAGCAGGAGGATTATAGCCCTAGTGGATCAAGCTTACGATAATGGTCTCATAGATCTTGCTCTTAAGAAGTTCCTTATCATGGAACATCCTAAAACACCTTATTTATACCTATTGCCCAAGATACACAAAAGTTTGATCAAGCACCCAGGGCGTCCAATTGTTTCGGGCAGGGGCTCTCTATTGAACAACATAGCCATCTTTGTTGATAGGACACTTCGTGATTTTGCCATCAACACTAGATCATATATTAGGGACACCTCTGACTTCATCACTAAATTGAAACAAGTGACACCACCTCAGGGAGAATTTTTAGTCTCCTTTGATGTGGTGTCCCTCTATACCTCCATTCAACACCATATAGACATAGAAGCGGTTAGGCATAGACTTGTTATATCTACATATAGTGCACCATGTTGTGAACTGATTATCTCTCTATTGGATTTGATTCTCACTTCAAATTATTTTTCTTTTGACAACAAATTTTATTTGCAGGAGAAAGGTACGGCCATGGGCTCCAACATGGCGCCTACCTATGCTAACATTTTTGTGGACATGATTGAGGAGATGTCGATCTATGTATCCCACCATTTCGCTCATGTTTTGAGATGGTGGTGGTACATAGATGACATCTTCCTCATCTGGACGGATACAGCAGAATCGTTACATGATTTTCATTCCTTTTTGAATCACATAAACTCAGATATTCAGTTCACTATTACATATTCTAACACCACTATTCAATTTTTGGATGTTTTGGTGGACATTACAGACAATGCATTTCAAACCAGTTTCTACACGAAACAGACTGATCGCAACACGTTACTTAGATTTGACAGTTGTCATCCTAAAAAAATGGTACGGTCCCTTCCACACAGCCAAATGCTTAGAGCTACACGTATTGTCGATGATGGAGACAAACTAGATCAAACATTAGATCAGATGGTGGTTAATTTTTCACAAAGAGGTTATCCCAGGAAATCATTACGTACGTGTAGGGACAATATTGCATCTTTTTCCAACGCTGGTACCTTTGCTGAAACAAAATCTTCCAAACAACATGAACGTATGCCATTTGTTACCACATATAACGATTTAAGTGGAGAGGTGTCGAAAATTGTTAATAAACATTGGGGCATCATACAAAATAGCTACAAACTTATTGGGCCATTCAAGAACAAACCTCTTATGTCATACAGATGTCCACATAATTTACGGGACAAATTGGTTAACAACGTAGGTGGGAAAACATGTGCGACAGACCAACAAACATTCCTCAGACCTAGAAAAATTGTCAATTTCCCTTGCCTGCGCTGTGTTAATTGTCGGTTCATGTGCAAGGGAAACTTTTTTGAGCATCCTGTTACCCACAAACAACATAAAATCAAACAATTTCTTACTTGTGATACTGGGTGGGTTATATATGTTCTTTGGTGTCCTTGTTTACTGCTTTATGTGGGTGAAACCACTTGCGACTTTAAAATCCGTTTTAACAACCATAGGCGCTCCATTCGCAAAAAGAGACGTGATTTGCCAGTAGCAAAACACTTCTGTGATTTAGGGCACTCAGAGAAGGATTTGAAATTTATGATCCTTGAACACACTCCCATTCCTTACAGGGGGGGGGAGATAGACACAGACTTTTACATAAATGTGAACTTAAATGGATACATTTATTGGGTTCCTTACATCCTAAGGGCCTTAATATCGAATTTAATGTGGCGAGATTGAATTAATTAACACATGGCTTTTACAATGTTGGGTGCCCATGCAGTGTCCTCCTTATTGAATGTTTTTATACACGCATGCATGTAATAGCATGCGGTATGTGATACATGTTATACAACAAAAAATTTAATATTTATTGTGTCAATCTTGTTGAATAATGTTTTATTTATCTAAATTATTGATGTTTTTCAGATAACCATTGGAACATCGTGACCACTCACCAGCTCTACATGTACCGGGATATAATAATACGCATCCACATCTGCTAGTCCAGTAGTACACAATCAGATGTATATATATATAAAAATTATATAAAAATTGTTTGACCATCTTGATACATTATATGAGTTCCAATTCTTACCCCAAAGGGACTACTAATATCATAAATGTAGCACTGTTATGTTGTACAGTGCTCTGTCTCAGATATTAGGTCATCATAATTTAAATATTAGTCGTGGATTGCAGTCTGGCAGATTCAGATGCTAGTTGACATACCTCATTTCTCCTTCCTGTATTGCTTGCTGTGTGGAAATCACTAACTGGCTTGAGTGTCAATTGTTGCTATGCAACTCCAGTCTTCATTCTTCTTTATGAGAGCATGCACAGTAGAAGGGTGAGGACACTAATGAGCTTGTGGATTCAACAGGTGGAACAGACCTGCCTCTCCTTTCACAAATTTACATACACTAGCCCGGATTGGTGAGTGGTCGGATGTTCTCCACCCACACACATATTGTGGTATTGTCAATTTCATGACAATCATACAGATTTTGCATGTTTTAAAAATGTTTTTGTAATTTTGTATTCACTGTTGTCAAGACTGGCAACTGATCACTAGAAATCTTTTTAAAAGTGTCGGATTTGAATGTATATCAGTATGGTTTTGTTATATATACTGTCTTAATGTTTACTAATTATGTTAATGAGACACTCACTCTATATGTTTCACACATTGCTTGTATCACTATGCTTGATAAAGGTCCTTTAGCAGGACAGAAACGTTGCAGCTTGTGCTGGCTTAATAAACCACCATTTTTTTCACTAACATGGAGTGCTGTGGGATTTTCTTCAATATTGATCTATATCCCCTGGATGGGGATTACCTGCTTGCACCTGAGATCATCTTGGAATTGCATTGTGAGTGTTGCTGCTTTTCCATTGTATATATATATATATATATACACAACAAAAATAGGCAGCACTCCGTAGATCAAGTGAAAAACGTGTGTGTACCTTATTAACCTCGTGAAACGTTTTAGCTCCTAACACCGGAGCCTTTCTCAGTTTATATACGGGAGGAGGGTCTGTTCCCCAGGGCCTGCACCCACAAGCCCCAAGTGCTGTTGGGTTTTATATATATATATATATATATATATATATATATATATATATATATATATACACACATATACACTACCGTTCAAATGTTTGGGGTCCCCCAGACAATTTTGTGTTTTCCATGAAAACTCACACTTATATTTATCAAATGAGTTGCAAAATGACTAGAAAATATAGTCAAGACATTGACAAGGTTAGAAATAATGATTTTTATTTGAAATAATAATTTTCTTCTTCAAACTTTGCTTTCGTCAAAGAATGCTCCACTTGCAGCAATTACAGCATTGCAGACCTTTGGCATTCTAGCTGTTAATTTGCTGAGGTAATCAGGAGAAATTTCATCCCATGCTTCAAGAAGCCCCTCCCACAAGTTGGATTGGCTTGATGGGCACTTCTTGCGTACCATATGGTCAAGCTACTCCCACAACAGCTCTATGGGGTTGAGATCTGGTGACTGCGCTGGCCACTCCATTACAGATAGAATACCAGCTGCCTGCTTCTTCCCTAAATAGTTCTTGCATAATTTGGAGGTGTGCTTTGGGTCATTGTCCTGTTGTAGGATGAAATTGGCTCCAATCAAGCGCTGTCCACAGGGTATGGCATGGCGTTGCAAATTGGAGTGATAGGCTTCATTATTCAAAATACCTTTTACCTTGTACAAATCTCCCACATTAACAGCATCAAAGCAACCCCAGACCATCACATTACCTCCACCATGCTTGACAGATGGCGTCAGGCACTCTTCCAGCATCTTTTCAGTTGTTCTGCGTCTCACAAATGTTCTTCTGTGTGATCCAAACACCTCAAACTTCGATTTGTCTGTCCATAACACTTTTTTCCAATCTTCCTCTGTCCAATGTCTGTGTGCTTTTGCCCATATTAATCTTTTCCTTTTATTAGCCAGTCTCAGATATGGCTTTTTCTTTGCCACTCTGCCTTGAAGGCCAGCATCCCGGAGTCGCCTCTTCACTGTAGACGTTGACACTGGCGTTTTTCGGGTACTATTTAATGAAGCTGCCAGTTGAGGACCTGTTAGGCGTCTATTTCTCAAACTAGAGACTCTATTGTACTTGTCTTGTTGCTCAGTTGTGCAGCGGGGCCTCCCACCTCTCTTTCTACTCTGGTTAGAGCCTGTGTGTGCTGTCCTCTGAAGAGAGTAGTACACACCGTTGTAGGAAATCTTCAGTTTCTTGGCAATTTCTCGCATGGAATAGCCTTCATGTCTAAGAACAAGAATAGACAAAATAGACGAGGAGACAGCACTTCCAAAATATGTCAGCTTTTTAATCACCCGTGCGACGTTTCAGTCCAGCAGGACTTTTCTCAAGCATGTCCTGCTGGACTGAAACGTCGCACGGGTGATTAAAAAGCTGACATATTTTGGAAGTGCTGTCTCCTCGTCTATTTTGTCTATCTGATATTGGGGACCGCGGATCCGGTCCTATTGAAGCGTGCACCCACTTGTGGTCCAGTGTTGTGGTAATTTTCTGCTAAGAACAAGAATAGACTGTCGAGTTTCACATGAAAGCTCTCTTTTTCTAGCCATTTAGAGAGTTTAATCAAACCCACAAATGTAATGCTCCAGAATCTCAACTAGCTCAAAGGAAGGTCAGTTTTATAGCTCCTCTAAACAGCAAAACGGTTTACAGCGGTGCTAACATAATTGCACAAGGGTTTCAAGTGTTTTCTAATCATCCATTAGCCTTCTAACACAGTTAGCAAACACAATGTACCATTAGAACACTGGGGTGATGGTTGCCGGAAATGGGCCTCTATACACCTATGTAGATATTGCATTAAAAACCAGACGTTTGCAGCTAGAATAGTCATTTAGCACATTAACAATGTATAGAGTGTATTTCTGATTAATTAAATGTTATCTTCATTGAAAAAAACCTGTGCTTTTCTTGCAAAAATAAGGAAATTTCTAAGTGACCCTAAACTTTTGAACGGTAGTGTAGGTCCTTTTCCAGAATTGGTTCTTACAAAGCCCTGGTGAACACTATATAGACAGCCCCACCCCTCCGGGACACACACTCACAATCCCAATGAAAACGACTCTGAAAGTCTGGCAAAGATCTTCGTTGCTCTTTGACTCAGAAGAGGTGTCCTGGTCACCTAGAAGGCCACTCTGGTATAACCCGCTCCTGCCGCAGTTGAGGGGTCTCCCTAACCCTAGTGAGTGGGCTACCTTGGGTATATTAACCTTAGAGGATGTAGTAGGGGATGATAAAATACTGTAGCTGCTTTTGCGCAACTTCGGTCCAAACACCCTATCCCGACTCATCTCGGGTTCCGCTATTTCCAGCTTAGACACGCCCTCTGGTCGCAGTTTGCAGGATATAATGTCAGACTATGTACATCCCCGGTGGAGGATTGGGTGACACAGGAGACGTTGGCTAAACCATTGTCCACACATTATAGGCCGTTGTTAACGGTATCTTCTAATAAACTTGATAGAGCCTTGGATCGTTGGTCTCAGACTTTTCCCTCTGTATCTCCAGATGAATACAATTGGAATTTTTCCACCAAATTTACTACACCCCATCCAAATTATTTAGAATGGGACGTATACCTGCTCCTGTCTGTCCACGGTGCCACGGAGCTGATGGCTCCTTCCTACACATGTTCTGGGAGTGTCCGATTATTAATACTTTCTGGGTTGAGGTATTAGAATTTCTTGAGCTTAAAGTAGGACTCCCTCATATACTTGATCCCAAGATTTGTGTCTTTTATTAATGGTAGAGGAACTTATACCATCTGTTGCTGTTAGATCTCTCATGACACTCTTATTGTTCTAAGCTAAAAAGACCATACTCCTGAATTTGAAACATCCAAAGGTTCCTACATTGTCAGCATGGATTACACTGGTTAAAGAGGCTCTGTCACCAGATTTTGCAACCCCTATCTGCTATTGCAGCAGATCGGCGCTGCAATGTAGATTACAGTAACGTTTTTATTTTTAAAAAACGAGCATTTTTGGCCAAGTTATGACCATTTTTGTAGTTATGCAAATGAGGCTTGCAAAAGTCCAAGTGGGTGTGTTTAAAAGTAAAAGTCCAAGTGGGCGTGTATTATGTGCGTACATCGGGGCGTTTTTAATACTTTTACTAGCTGGGCGTTGTGACGAGAAGTATCATCCACTTCTCTTCAGAACGCCCAGCTTCTGCCAGATCACGCTGTGACGTCACTCACAGGTCCTGCATCGTGTCAGACGAGCGAGGACACATCGGCACCAGAGGCTTCAGTTGATTCTGCAGCAGCATCGGCGTTAGCAGGTAAGTCGATGTAGCTACTTACCTGCAAATGCTGATGCTGCTGCAGAATCAACTGTAGCCTCTGGTGCCGATGTGTCCTCGCTTGTCTGACACGATGCAGGACCTGTGAGTGACGTCACAGCGTGATCTGGCAGAAGCTGGGCGTTCTGAAGAGAAGTGGATGATACTTCTCATCAGAACGCCCAGCTAGTAAAAGTATTAAAAACGCCCCGATGTACGCACATAATACACGCCCACTTGGACTTTTACTTTTAAACACACCCACTTGGACTTTTGCAAGCCTCATTTGCATAACTACAAAAATGGTCATAACTTGGCCAAAAATGCTCGTTTTTAAAAAATAAAAACGTTACTGTAATCTACATTGCAGCGCCTATCTGCTGCAATAGCAGATAGGGGTTGCAAAATCTGGTGACAGAGCCTCTTTAACTCTACCTTGCCACTCTTTAAGTTCACTTATAAATTACGTGGGTGCCCTGATAAATTTCTGAGAGTGTGGAGTTCTTGGATAGTCAACCCTCATACTAGCTCATAGTTTGCTATTGTTCATATTTCTTGGGTCCGGAATTGGCTGACATCTCTCTGTGGTCCCCCGCTCCTCTGTTAACTGCTGCTATTGACTGGTCCTCACCAAATCATTTTTTTTTTCTTACATTTTCTACTGATAAGGAAAGACTGTTTGTTCAGTTTTTGTTTTTGATTATGCACATACTGATATGTGAAGCAATATATCTGTATGTTTTTGTTTAAAATTTACCTTGTACACTCGGTACTTCTGTACTATTTGCTGTATGTAATATTGTTTTGTACTTCCCCATTTTGTACCGCGGTTTGATATGTGGTCTTAATAAAGTTAGATTTTTAAATAAAAAACAATGGATCTTGTGGCTCAGACCTGCCATTACGCGCTTTCGCTAATAGTGTTTCAATCCTATTTATAATGGACAAACAATATAACTCATAGAAAGGATTAAAAAAAACTTTTCCTACTGGGCCAATTTTATTTTTACATTTCCTCTTCTAACACCAAACATTATGTGAGAAACTTATTTCAATTTGAGTCTATTGAAAGTCCTATCATGGACTAGGTATATCGATGATGTATTTATGTTATAGCGGAGTACAGAAATGGAATTAGATCAGTTCACAGACCATATGAATTGCAACAATTTTAATATTAAATTACTTTTAAGAATGCACCTGTCATAGTACTGAAGGGAGTGTACATTTCACCTGGGTGAGATGAATTTGCAGGGAGGTCTGATTTGTTCAATAGAAGTTATTCTATTTAGTCTTTAATAAAACCTGGTGTTTAGGTCAGCGATTTTTAGGAGTTGTGGAAAGGTATCAGTGGGTCTGCCATTCTCTCTCCACCTGCTCCTTCCACATATAAATGTCTGAAAGTGTGCAGACTGAAAACAAGAACTGAGGACAAACTCTGGCTGTTGCTGAACTGCTGTGATTGCTCTAACTACAGTAAATGAAGTAACTCTACAGCATGTTGTAACTACTGCAAAAACTGTGTTGACTATTTCCCAGATGGAATGATTCTTGTGAGGTTCCACAGACAAGTTTGGAGCAATTCTCACTGCCCACTGACCTGGGGTTAGGTTTTTTCACTTGGTAAATCTCTCGAACCTTGTATGAGCATCTGAACCCAAAAGTCTAAGCTTGCAAATGATTACACAATATATTGTAATTTCATTGTACTATGCATGGTATAAACTTAGCACTAGTTCTTATTGCAAAATAAGAGTGCTTTCTTTATTATGAATCTCTTCTGAGCATGTCAGTCACTTTCTTTACGTGGCAGGAAGGGCTCATTTTCATAAAAATGTATAGATTTTTATTGGACAGCTTTATATTGGTATGTAAATTTGCAAAAGTTCATTATGTCTTTATCTATACATAACATGCGATCTTCAAGGGGATGGGGGTGCGATCTACAAGGGAGGGGGTGGTGTTGCGATCTACATGAGTGGGTGAGATCTACATGTGGGGGTGCTATCTACAAGGGAGGGGGGTGCTGCGATCTACAAGGTGGGGTAAGATCTACATAGGGGAGTGGGTGCTATCTGCAAGCGGGTGTGGCACTGTCTACATGGGCACTGTGGCACTATATTGGGGGGTGGCACTATCACTACATGTGGGCACTGTCACTACATATGGGCACTGTAGCACTGTCACTATATGTGGGCACTGTGGCACTGTCACTATAAGTGGGCAATGTGGCAGTGTCACTATATGTGGGCACTATGTCACTATATGTGGGCACTGTGGCACTCTATCACTGCATGTAGGCACTATCTACCCTGACAAATGAAATCCATCCTTTTTATTTTATTTTTAACGGCCATGAAAGACGGACTGGAAATGGATGAGAATTTGGAGGCACTGATGCAAAATGGACATGAAAAACTGACAACTGATCAGTTTTTAATGGCCATTTTTTTTACTGTCGTGTGATTGTAGCCTAAATGACTATGATGCCAGGAGTCCCGTTCACATGTATCGTGATCGGGCCGTGAAATCCGGCTGACACAAGGACCGTTTTTTACGGTCCAATGACAGTCGTGTGAATCTGGCAATGTCAGAGGCCGGCTGACGTGGTGACGGGCAGAGGGGGATGTTAGTGCATGCAGTGCATCATTGATTATAGATTCTGTTAATCTGTTCCCTGCCAGGGAACACATAAGTTATAATCAATTAGGTATACATTCTTCCAATTGTATTTATGATAAAATAAAGTATTTGCAGAAGTTATAAGTTGTGAAGTTACATAAAATATTTATCGCAATATATGTTAAAAAGTTATTTATATAAAGAAAATGTATTACATTATCCCTTGGTATTACTGTTAAATAAATAAATGGTTCTGGTGCTGTATATATGTACTGTGCTTGGTTCTGGGGCTGTATATATGTACTGGGCTTGGTTGTGGTGCTGTATATATGGACTGAGCTTGGTTCTGGTGTTGTATATATGTTCTGTGCTTGGTTCTGGTGCTGTATTTATGCATTGTGCTTGGTTCTGATACTGTATTTATGTGCTGAGCTTTGTTCTGGTACTGTATATATGTAGTGAGCTTGGTTCTGGTATTGTTAATATACTGAGCTTTGTTCTGGGACTGTATATATGTACTGAGCTTGGTTCTGGAGCTGTATTTATGTATTCAGCTTGGTTCTTGGGATGTATATATGTATTGAGCTTTGTTCCGTTCTGTATTTATGTACTAAGCTTGGTTCTGGTGTTGTATATATACTGAGCTTTGTTCTGGTGCTGTATATGTGTACTGAGCTTTGTTTTGGCGCTGCATTTATGTACTGAGCTTGGTTCTAGTGTTGTATATATACCGAGCTTGGTTCTGGAGCTGTATTTATGTATTAAGCTTGGCTCTGGGGATGTATATATGTATTGTGCTTGGTTCTGGAGCCGTATATGTCAGAGCTTGATTTTAATGCTGTAATTATATAGGATATATGTATAAAAACAAAATTGCAGGGCAGATGGAGTTTTTTTCAGTTAATTGTATATTTAATGGGAACCTGTCAGGTAGTTTTAACCCCTTGAACCGCCACCATGCGGTAATACATGACCTGGCAATATTTCCAAACATTCCCCTGTATGTTTCCTTTCAGATGCAGCAAAATCTATCAATTCAACTTTTAAAGTGGCGCACGCTATATGCTAATTACTTATCAAAGGGTCATGGGGTGGTGCCGCTATCCTGAAGAGTGACATAATCCTGCCTCCAAAACCACCTTTCCATGCTTGATTGACATCCCCCTGGCTGTTATACATCACTACCAGTCCCTTTCAACTTTCTAGGATGCGCCATTGCCTTGTACTACCCTTGCATGTACCATGCAGAAAGGTGTACTCTGCCCGGCTGCAACACGCATGCCAGTACAAGGCAACAGTGCACCCGCAAGATTTGGAGGAGGCTGCTAGTGATGTAGAACAGCCAGGGGAATGTCAATCAAAATCTGTGGGGCACCATTTCAATTTTTGCCTCAGGCAGGAGAAAAGCTAGAATAGGCCCTGACCTGCATATACTGTTCCCTGTATATACTCCTATTAGCTGTATCATTCCATTGATGAGTGGAAGCAACACTTCAGATGTAACTATAATTTTAGCTAGAAAGTTATGTGATTGGTTAAACACCAAAATTTCAAGTATTGGATCATTAAAGTAATTGTCCACTTTAGACACTAATTTTTTGTTAGAAGGCTTCCCTGATGGTAAGTTGATCAAACGCTGTTCGCTCCTCGGATCTCCAGTGATTATCTGAACTTTTTGAGGGAACCCTGATAGCAAGTGTTCAATTTCCCTTCAGCGCCACCACAGGAGATATGGAACATTGCACAGTTCGCTTTGAAATCAGAGGGAGAGACAAAGGAGCTTGGCCGGATGCAGAACAGAGCAGCAGCAAAGACCTAAAGCTCCGTAATTGTCAGCTAAACAGTAGTTCATAGCAGGCTAATAAGGCAGCGATTTCACCACACTCTTTCGCACAACTGGGCCCCAATGCACAGGTGCCATTGAGGATGAATCGGTGAAAGAAAAAAGAGGGCGCTCCCACTAAACTTACCACCTTCTTCTTCAGAAGATGGTGCTGACAAGCATGGTGGGACTAGCTATCTCCAGTGTGCAGAGACTAGAGTGGCCACCAAAGAAGAGAACCTGCTAAAGGACACCACACTTTCTCTGCCCCCACCAAGCAAGGCCCCTGAAACAGTAAGTGACTGGTCTTCTAATTCCTGCCCAATGAGTGCATCATCTACAAGAGATATAGGCCCTCATGCAAGCCATGTCCCTATGTGTGTCATGAAAACTAATAACAGACTTGAAAGAATCCATACAAAAAAATTTCACTCTGCAGTGGTTTCTCTCCATACTGAAATAGTGGCTATGGGTGAACGTACAGCAAGTATGTAAGTATGGAATAAAAAACGTAAAGTGAAATGGTTCAAAAGGTGTTGCAATATTTGTTCCCTTGTTCCCTGTTTGGAGATATAGATTGGTGACCAATTGGGAATATCTGGATTGAGAGACCACCGTATGTATCCCTTGTGGAACTACATGGTGAACAATACCCGAGAGCACACAAGTAGGACTTGGAGCTATCTTTTTGCATACAGGCTGGGGGATAGTGTACCCTCCAAAAATACTGTTGGACTGCCTTTCTAAACGACTGTCTGAGCAGTAAAATTTACATATCTGTCTGTACAAGGTTATTTGCTGACAATGTTTTAATTTCCCTTACAAACCCTGAAAAATCCCTTATTGCAGTAATTAACATTATAGACAACTTCAGTAATGTATCCTTCTACAAGGTAACTATGGTGAAATCCCGAATCCTCAATACAGGGGACTTTCTCTTATACTAACACATCAACTGTCAGCATTATATAACTTTAAACAGGTTAAAGCACTTTCCTATCAAGGGATCAATCTTACTTTTCACATTTCAAAACTCTTTGAATCAAATGTATGCCCCACTACTGTAAAATACTAAAACTGATTTAGCCAGTCTTAGAAGCCAAGGAATTTCATGGCTGGGTAGGATTGCAGCAACCAAAATGATCGTATTACCTTAAATCCTTTGTACATTCAGAAATGTTCCAATCAGGTGCGTAGCTAAAGGCTCATGGACCCGGTGCAAAAGTTCTTCTTGGACCCCATCCAACTTCTCTACACGGCTAATGGCCACAGTCCATCTGTAACTTTGAGCTTGCATTACTGGGTCTCTTAAGTGACCCATTGATGCAGCACTAGCAGTCAGGGGCATTGCTAGGGTCTTAAAAGTTCAGGGGCACAAACCCCAGACATATGTTTTGCCCTCCCCATACACGACGTTATGTGAGCTGTGCATAAAACGTTCTGATGCTGAACAGCATCAGCACCCAATGCTGCACCCCCAACTGAAGAGGACCCGGCTCAGGCGCAAGAAGGGTAAGTTTATGGAAATATTACTGTAGTAACAGGGGCTGTGTAGTTTTCTACATAGGCACAAGTTACTACAGTAACTGTGAACAAATGTGGTGCTGGGGGCCCATTGCTTCAGGGCCCAGTCATATCTGCGATCACTGCGACTCCTATAGCTGCGCCGCAGCCCTAACCCAAACCGAATTAGAGTTTTATTGTAACACCCATGGACGCGGACCGTCAGGTTTACTCACCTCCTGACGGCCGCAGCCATGGATCAGTGAGTGCTGGCCCACATCTCCTCCTCAGGAGACGCCAGCGCTCACTTCCGCTTCACTCTGCTGTGTCCCTTAGTGTAATAAATGTCACGTTGGGTGCGTAGACCCACTGGGCCATACCACCTTGATGGTATAGCAGCTGGCCCTTTAAGACCGGACACGAGCGTGCACGCGCACACCTGAATGAGATACCCAAATTAGCTCATGAGCACCCTGGACTATAAGAAGGGCCCTGCCCCTTCCTGCAATGGCCTGAGCATTGTTGTCATCTACCTATGTTCGTCTCTGCAAATGGTCCCTTAAGTGTTACCCAGTTCCCAGTGTTCCCGTTCCTGCTACCTGTAGCATGTGTCCCGTGCTCTTCTGGTTCTAGTGCCGTTTAGAGTTGGAGTCGTGTTGTGCTGTGTACTACGCCTTCTTGGTTACACCATGCCTGGTGTCTGCCTACTGCCAAGGTCCCATCCGAGCCTGTCTTCGCTACTGTCAGAAGTTACCATAGGTACACCTAACCGAACTATTGACTTTGACTTGTACCCTGTTGGCCAGCTGCTATACCATCAAGGCGGTATGGCTCAGTGGGTCTACGCACCCAACGTGACATTTATTACAGCTTGACAGGCAACAAAATTCTTGAATTATCAGTAGGGAATACCTTTGCGTCTAGGTAAGCTTCCTTGAACTCACCCAGGTGCTGAAGTCCTGCCTGTTGTCGCCTAGAATAGGTGATGAATTGGTGTCTGTTCTCACCGTAGTAGAAGCAGAGACATAGATTTCTACGATGAGCTCATTCAGATGTAGGTATCTTTACTCCGATCTGCATGGGTTCCCCAAGAGATTATTACACCGCCCGAAACCCCTGTCAAACCCGACAAGCTTTTTATTGCGCATGCTGGTAGGGAAAGACAGCACTGAACCACAGAGAGGTAAGTACATTACATCTGGACTTCCCTTTCCACAAGAACTGCATTGTTAGCAAAGGTGGAAATTTTCCCATGGGTCCTGGAAAGGATATTAAGGAAAAAATACAAACAGCAGACCCTTCTTTTATGAGTGGTAAAAATCCAAGGCCATAATAGGGGGGCACATCTTGATATTTGTTACGGTTCCCCTTGTCTTCTAAGTACACCACAGATGAGAAAGATGTTTCTGTAATATGGAAATATTTACTAAAAGCGTATGTTTTAATCGTGTTTAGAGGGTCTGTGTTATACTCCGAGTGCCAATAAAGTATGAGGTATGATATTGATAAATATTTATATAGTTTCCCTAACTAAATTTAGTTAAAAGTCTGAGTTACCCTATAAAACAATAGACACTGAAAGTGTAGAAAACATTCCTTTATTTGCAGAATTGTCACAGAATAATTTTTTGAAGACCTTCTTTCTGATTTCTGGAGGCAGGACGATGTAGCATCTTGGAGCATATAGACACTTGTGGAATGTCACCATCCTTGTCTGTATATTCTGTCAAGGATGATGAAATACTGGAGATGGTGCACTTAGCCTGATGATCATTGTAGTACTTCTGCAGATGTCTCCTTTATTGAATGGATCAATGGAGGTCCAGGATGATGAGGAGATGTGGAAGTGGAAGGAGCTTTAGATGATGTATGAAGATGGTAGTCAGTCCAGCCTTATATATCACAACCAGGGCCGGACGGATAGCCAAGTAATAAATACATTGTGGAGCAGAACAGCAGGGCTCAGCTATCCTAGGGCTGATAAAATCCCTACAGGGTGCAACAACGATCCCTTACATCATACAGTCCCATGTGCAAAATATCACTCCCCTCCCTTCAGTCCCCTTAACATGCAGCCTCATGTGCAAAACATCACTCCTCTCCCTTCAGCCCCCTCTAACATACAGTTTAATGTGCAAAACATCACTCCCCTCCCTTCAGCTTCCTCAGATATACAGTCCAATGTAAAAACATCACTTACCTCTTTTCGGCCCCTCCAACATACAGTCTCATGGAAAAACATCACTCCCCTCCCTCCCTCCCTTCAGCCTCCTCCAACATACAGTTCCATGTTAAACAAACTTCTCCTTTCATCCTATCCCAACAAACAGTCCTATGTGAAAAACATCTTTCCCCTCCCTTCAGTCCCCTCCAACATACAGTCCTATGTAAAAACATGATTCCGCTCCCTTTAGCCCCCTTCAACATAAAGGCCCTATGTGGAAAACTTTACTCAGCTGCCTCCAACCTACAGTCCCATGTGCAAAACATCACTCCCATCAATTCAGCCCCATTCAACAAACAGTTCCATGTTACAAAAAAAAACAACAAAAAAAAACACATCACTCTTTTCTCTTCATCCCCTTTTTACATACAGTCCTTAGTGCAAAACTTCCTTCCTGTCCCTTCAGCCCCCTCAAACATACAGTCCCATGTAAAAAACATAATTTCCATCCCTTCAGCCCCCTCCAACATACAGTCTAATCCTGTAATCCCTCACTCCCCTCTCTCTTCCCCTGTATACACATGTAGATAAGGACACTGCTGCTGCTGCCTCCTTTTATAAACATTACTGTAATCTGGGAGAACCACCTTTTCCCCCAAGAGCACCCAACCCTTGCTGTGATATCATACCTAGCAGGAGCAGAACTGAGACTGCAGGGGTTGGGTGACTGTCTGACCCATGCATAGACAGGTCAGAGAGGAGGTGGAAGAGCTACAGAAGTCGGGGATGAGGAGGAGAGCTTCTTTGCCAGAATTGCTAGATGGGCAGTCCGGCTCTGACTGCAACCTTGAATGAGAAGAGTTGACATTTTTTCTAATATTTCAAAATTTTCAGGTCTTCAGGCACTACAATAGTCAGATCCTATTAAAGAGTGAACCATTTTAAATAAGCAAACAATATACAGTAGAACCAAATAAAAATGAAAAAAGCCATTTAAAAAAAGACAAAACCACAAAGAAAAGACAAATATATAAATACCCAATAGAGACCAGACGGTGATCTCCACACATGGAAGAGTCTTACCCCAACCATGAAAATTTTACATTTATTAACATAGAACTTACCGAATTCTTTTAAAGATGTTATTATAGGATTACTCTCCAAATTATATAATGGGTTGTTATCTCAGACAGCACCTACTAAAGCGGTCTTCCTGTCATCATGAGAAAAATAACTTAATATTCAGTTCTCCCCAGCAGACACCAATAAAATACTTTCGAGCTCTCATGGTTTTTCTAGACATATAAAAATCCAGGAAAATTCATATAAAACCCTTACTAGGTGGTACAAACTCTGCATCAATTAAACATAATGGATTTAAGTCAGTTGCTGGAGATGTGGTAAAGCAGCAGGCACCATATCACACATTTGGTATTATTGCTATTCCATCACACCATTGTGGGCGGACGTACATTATATCTCACAGGTATGTGAGAACACGTTCTCCCTATCCCCTGAATTGGTGCTGCTGTGGCTTCCTACTTCTCAATGTCATCCCTCCAAGAATGCTTTACCCACTATATATGGCTTTCGGCAGCGAAACTACTTGTTCCACTTAAATGGAAATCTACCGAACCCACAACGTTAGTGTCACGGTGCGGGGTGTGGACCCACTGGGCCATACTGCGTAGTGGGATAGCAGCTAGCCAAACAGGTACAATGCAATGTCTATAGTTCAGAAAGGGTACCTGAGGCAATGTAGACAGTAGCGGTTGATTCAAGCTAAAATGAGGCTCCGACAGTAGACAGACAGACTATCTATGTGTCGATATTATACTGTCATACCATACTTCTATCCCCCTCCCTTCCTTCAACACCCCCTCCCTCCACCCCTATTCCTCCACTGTCCACTTTTGATTTACTTTTGTTTTACTGTTAGACGAAAATAGCAATGTTTTACAGTTGTGTATAACTAATAATTGGTATTGGATTTATGCTAGATAATTGGGCCTGCGTGCCCTCTGTGTATTCTGTTAAGCTAAAACTATTCAATAAAAATAAATTTGAGAAAAAAAAGATATTATTATAGATTGTGGTATAGATGATGCTATTATAGATGGTATTAAAGATTATGTTATTATACATGGTATTAATGTTGTTAATCCTGGTGTAATTATTATAGATGTTCTAAATTTTACCATTGTTGTTATTGTAAAGATTGCCCCTAAGTAAAAACTAAAATTAAGTTTAGCATTCACATAATTCCAGAACATTTCTGTAATGAAAATATAATTACGACAAAGCCCTTTCCTCTATCGAAGGTAACGGGCCCGGGCAGCAGTGAAGAGATTGACACATTTTCCATGGTGTGAGACATACTTATAGGCATGATGATGTCATAATATGTTAGATCTATATCATGACATCACAGGAAGCATGTGTAAATAGACCACACCCAGATTCTAGATTATGTAAACACAGGAAGTAAATACAGATGCTCCATGCCTAGATTGTAGATTATGACATCACAAGGTGTATGTTCTGATTCCACTCTAGACAGTGATGGAGAGATGGATTCACCATATTCACAGCAGTTTTTGATACTTTCTTGTTTCTGTTCAGTGACAACACTATAATATAATATACACATTCCGGTATATGAAGTATAATGATATTAATTTCACTCAGCACTAAACTTGTTCTATGCAATATTTCATTTATTATAGTATTTATTTGAAAATAGAACATTTTATTGTGGTTCCTAAGGCCTTGTTCACATCTGCGTTGGAGGCTCCTTTAGGGGCCTCCGTTGCAAATCCGGCTGAGATTACAAGACAATGTCGCAGCATGCTGCGCTATTATTTCCGGTAAAAACACGCACACCCCAACAGAAAGCAGACGGAACCCATTAAAGTCAATGGGTTCCATCGGCCGCCGGAACCGTTGCTTCCGTTATTCCCTTATCTTGAGGATAAGTGATTCAAGTTATCCAAATGTGATCATTTTTCTTATGGGAATTTCACAATAACTATTTTACTCTGTACAAATAGTTTCACGCTCATAGTTTTTTTAGAGAGATATATAAAACGCACTAAAAACAGCATGCTCTAGAAAAAACGAAAGTCACAAATGTATTTACACTTGAAGTAGGCAGGAAAAAAGCTGATGCATTATGCGCGTAAAAAATGCATGCGCTCTTTTAGGCCTTGTTCACATGGCGCTAAAAAAATTATGTTTAAATGCGTAAAAACCGCTAGCCTTTTAACAAAGCACTTTTTAAAGTACAAGCGTTTTTGACGCATTTTTTGATGCATTTTCGGCGCATTTTCAGCATGTTTTTTGGACGTGTAATTAGAACGCTTATGGACTATGGGAATTAGGCATGTATGCGGCATGTTTTTGCCGTGTTTTACACACAAGAATTGACTTGATGCTTCTTGTTTTACACAACAAATTTTTTAATCACATGCGTGTAAAAAAAATGCGTCATATTAACTGCTGGTTTTTTACGTATTTTTCAGAGTGTAAAACACGACAAAACGTGGTAAATAAACGCTGTGTGAACAAGGCCTTACGCTGTTTTTATTGTACATGCATATATTGACATGTTTTTTCGCCTTTTGTTCTGCTGATCTTTTAAGTACTGTACCTACGTAAATACCAGCGGAGTATGTTAAAAAATGTACTGATCAATAAATATGTGCCGCATATTTTGCGCGGGTTTACACGTGCCAAAACAATCTAGAGGATTTTGGTAGCGTAAAGCTTCTGATTCTCTTCAATAGGATTTTTTTTGTCTTTTCGGAGTGGAAAACACGCCAAGAATTGACATGACACTTTTTTTAACGGGAAGTGTAATTTAGTTGCGTCCACGTACAAAAAAAAGTCATATGCACTAACAGCGCTTATTCCCATTGAAGTCAATTGGGAGCTTTAAAGAGTAACTGTACTTTCAGAAAACTTTTAATATGTCACAGAGACATATCAGAAATTTTAATCAGTGGGGATCTTGGTACTGAGACCCCCATCATATGCTTAAATGATGGGGAAGAAAAAATCAGCCCCATAGGCGTAACTTGAAGCTCCTGTGCCCCATTGCAAAATCTACAACAGGACCTCCTGTCTACTATGTGCTATTTATAATACTTATGTGGCAGATGGGGCTATAGGCCCCCATAGACACCAGAGCCCGGGTGAAACTGCTGCCTCTGCACTCCCTATAGATACGCCCCTAGTTTCTATTCATGTCCCTATCTCAAGGCCGGTTTTAGACAAAGTATGGCCCTGGGCAAAGTTTTAAGTGGGGCCCCAAATGCTAAATTAGGGCCTGTTCACATCTGCGTCGGTGTTCCGTTGATGGCTTCCATCAGACCTTTCCTTCAGGGGAACCCATGAACGCAAACCAAACTGAAAAAATAGCTTTCCGATTGCATTACCACTAATTTGAATGGTAATGTTTCCGTTGCAAATGGTTTCTGTTTGTCTCCGTTCCAAAAGGTTTTCTGTTTTTTGGGCGGAAACAATAGCGCAGTTGACTGCGCTATTGACTCCTTAAAAAAACGGAAACCTTACGGAACGGAGACAAATGGAAACCATTTGCAACGGAAGCATTACCATTGAAATAAATGGTAATGCAAACGGAAGCTATGGTTTCTGTTTGCCTTTCCGTTGATGGGTTCCTCCGACAGAAAGGTCTGACGAAACACATCAACGGAAACCAAACACTGATGTGAACATACCCTTACTGTATCAACAATACAGTCAATTAAGGCGGTGTGCAGAGAACTGATCTCTGATTTCTAGCGCGTCCAGGAGTGTTGCAAGCTCCAAAGCATATGTCCCAACTCACACAAATGATCTATATACATATACAGTTATTAAATCATAAGACAATACCGGATGAAATATTACCTGCATACTGTTACTGAACACAACTCACTATTATAAGACCAATAATAACATGATATAAGGTCAACATAATACCGCCATACCATAACCACATAGTGACAGAATAATACCCTCATACAGTTACTGAATAATATCGCCACACCATAACCACATAGTGACAGAATAATACCCTCATACAGTTACTGAATAATATCGCCACACCATAACCACATAGTGACTGAATAATACCCCTATATTATTATTGAATAATACCACCACACCATAACCACATAGTGACTGAATAATACTCCCATACTGTTACTGAATAATAAAACACTATACAAAGACCAATATTGCCACCACATAGTAACAATATAGCGGTAGATGCCAGTTAAACACATAAGCTCTGCAAACGATATAAGTGATTACAGCACATTTACACTACCATTCAAAAGTTTAGGGTCACTTAGAAATTTCTTGTGCAATTATGTTAGCACCGCTGTAAACAGTTTTGCTGTTTAGAGGAGCTATAAAACTGACCTTCCTTTGAGCTAGTTGAGATTCTGGAGCATTACATTTGTGGGTTCGATTAAACTCTCAAAATGGCTAGAAAAAGAGAGCTTTCATGTGAAACTCGACAGTCTATTCTTGTTCTTAGAAATGAAGGCTATTCCATGCGAGAAATTGCCAAGAAACTGAAGATTTCCTACAACGGTGTGTACTACTCCCTTCAGAGGACAGCACACACAGGCTCTAACCAGAGTAGAAAGAGAGATGGGAGGCCCCGCTGCACAACTGAGCAACCAGACAAGTACATTAGAGTCTCTAGTTTGAGAAATAGACGCCTCACAGGTCCTCAACTGGCAGCTTCATTAAATAGTACCCGCAAAACGCCAGTGTCAACGTCTAAAGTGAAGAGGCGACTCCGGGATGCTGGCATTCAGGGCAGAGTGGCAAAGAAAAAGCCATATCTGAGACTGGCTAATAAAAGGAAAAGATTAATATGGGCAAAAGCACACAGACATTGGACAGAGGAAGATTGGAAAAAAGTGTTATGGACAGACGAATCGAAGTTTGAGGTGTTTGGATCACACAGAAGAACATTTGTGAGACGCAGAACAACTGAAAAGATGCTGGAAGAGTGCCTGATGCCATCTGTCAAGCATGGTGGAGGTAATCTGATGGTCTGGGGTTGCTTTGGTGCTGGTAATGTGGGAGATTTGTACAAGGTAAAAGGGATTTTGAATAAGGAAGGCTATCACTCCATTTTGCAACGCCATGCCATACCCTGTGGACAGCGCTTGATTGGAGCCAATTTCATCCTACAACAGGACAATGACCCAAAGCACACCTCCAAATTATGCAAGAACTATTTAGGGAAGAAGCAGGCAGCTGGTATTCTCTCTGTAATGCAGTGGCCAGCGCAGTCACCAGATCTCAACCCCATAGAGCTGTTGTGGGAGCAGCTTGACCGTATGGTACGCAAGAAGTGCCCATCAAGCCAATCCAACTTGTGGGAGGGGCTTCTGGAAGCATGCCGTGAAATTTCTCCCGATTACCTCAGCAAATTAACAGCTAGAATGCCAAAGGTCTGCAATGCTGTAATTGCTGCAAATGAAGCATTCTTTGACGAAAGCAAAGTTTGAAGAAGAAAATGATTATTTGAAATAAAAATCATTATTTCTAACCTTGTCAATGTCTTGACTATATTTTCTAGTCATTTTGCAACTCATTTGATAAATATAAGTGTGAGTTTTCATGGAAAACACAAAATTGTCTGGGTGACCCCAAACTTTTGAACGGTAGTGTATATGCGGGTGAGTGGTATAAATAAGCTATTGAATGAGGGTAGCGAGTCCGCCAAATTTCTTTTGAATTATTTGTTGCAGCCCAGTTAGCCAAGGCGGTATCACAGCCCAGGACTCCCCCTGGTTTATCTAAGTTAGAGCACATCAAGAGATTGAAATCCCCTAGAAGCAGAAGGGGAGCAGGACAAAACTCCGCTACCAGCAGCATTATATCAGAGAGTAGTTGGATGGTGTCCGGTGGGGGATTATAGACATTAACTATAATGAAAGATGTAAAATGGATCTGACACGACCACACAATGAACCTCCCCTAGAATCAACCTTAACAGATGTAACATTACATTGCAATGATTTGTGGACCAGCAAAGAGACCCGCAGGTCAATTAGAATAAGAAGCATGAAAACCATGTCTGACCCATGGTCGTGCAAGAGCTTGCAATTTTGGACCAAGTAGATGGGTCTCTTGCAAAAGCATAATCTGCGGGTTGTATGTGGAGAGAAAATGAAAGACTAAGGACCTTTTAAATTTTGTTATTAAGTCTCCGCACATTCCAGGAGATAATCGTAAGATGGTTTAACGTCTCCATGAATGGAAGTTAGGTCAAAACAGACCCGGATGGGAACAATACACTGGAGTGGAACATAGAGGCTATGTCCCCTTTAGGAATTTCCAACTACAGCACTCCCAGAGGTCAGTTCACAGGTCCACATGGTCAAAAAATGTACATACAAATAAACAGACAAGTATGAAAGGCGGTATCAAAGAAACCCAACCCAAACCCACCCTACCCATCCCCCCGAACTTGAGACAGGTTTCCTACCCAAATGCAGCATGTAGCAAAAAACAGAAACAAAACTACAAGGTATGCTTAAATGGTTCGCCAAAGAGGGCAACCCCCTTCCACTAGAATGCAGTAAGGATATATAAACAAAGCCAATAGGCTCAATAGAGCTGCGACATAGAAGACAGGAGTATTATGGTAATATATCCAAGTCCTGGTATATCTCCCGATACTCATCACGACTAAAGACATCAGCGAGGAAAATCAAAATCGTCATAGAAGAGCAAAGTTAGTTTCACAGTGTAGAGCAATTTCCCACTGTCATGGTCCCTCACAGCATAGGAAGATATGATAGCACAGGAGTCCATGACATTCCAACCAGGCAAAGACTTTTTCCGGCTTGTCGATGAATACAGCAGATCCATTGTGCACCAATCTGAGTTTGGCAGGGTATATCATAGAATAGACTATATTCTTCTCGCTTAAACGTTTCTTGGCCTCCGTAAATCGCTACCTCTGTTTTTGTACCTCCAACGAATAGTCAGGAAAGACTCACATCCTGGTTGGTATGTTTTAGAGGCCCCTTTTTTCTTGCAAGTTCCAGCAAATTGTCTCGGTCGTTGATTTGGCAATGAAAGTGCGGACCGGTGCCATAGGTGGAGGAGCTCTAGTCGGGATCAGAGGTGCATGCTCCACACAGAAAATAGGGGAAAAAGCAGTATCTCCAAATGTTGACTTGAGCCAAGTTTCCAAGAAAGCAACAGGGTCTAGCTTTTCCACTCCTTCAGGCAAGCCGACCAAACGGACGTTACACCTATGCAAACCGTTCTCCATGTCGTCAATTTTAGCCCGCCATGCAGACTGTTGAGTTTCTAAAGTGTCTACCCTTGATCTCAAGGGAGTCACCACATCCTCAAAGTTAGAAATACGCCTCTCAGACTCACGTAGCGTGTGCACATCAGCCCTTAGAAGACCAAAGTTCGTTTGAAGGGCATACATTTTCTCAGTGAGAACAGTACGGGACTCTGTAATCGCCTTTAAGACATCCAACATGGAGAGTTCAGGAGGGGATGTAACAGGTGTGGAAGGAGAGGCGGAGGCCTCAGAAGGCCGTGATGCACGAAACCCAGATGCAGTACCAGTGGATTTATCCCCTTAGTTTGTAATTTGAGGTTGTTTAGAGGGGGCCATTATGGAATCTCCCCAATTTGCAGGATTACGTAAGAGCAGAGAGACAACTCAGACTAGTGCACAGCAAAACATACATCAGAGAAGTATTGGCATGGGGAAGGGGGGGAGATCCTCCATGCGTCACATTATGTCCGGATTACATCTGCGCCGTATAAGCTGGGACCACAGGGATGTTATAGTGTATCCACAATAGCGCAAGCAGCCAGCTGCTAAAGTCACTCACCACTCCTTGTAGCTGCCACGAGCAGATGTAGAGGCAAGATGGGGCCTCCAGGAAACTTCTGCCCAAAATGGTGGCCGCGTCCACCAGAGAGTCGTCCCCCTCAGTGGTCAAAACGTTCCCCCCGGTAGCGGGAACACCGCAATGCAGTCGGCGCTGTCTGAAATGAGTGCAGGAGTGAGGATGGAGGAGAATAACAGGCCTCTCCAGCGGAGCCCCCCTGCAACCAGTCATCTCCCGTCATGGTTCAGGCCACCCCTCCCCCCACAAGATCTGCAAAGAGCTGCACAGATAAAGATTGGCTCCACAATAGGGATCAAATAAAAATAAATATGATTCGGATGCAAAACATGCCCATGTGAAACTGACCTAAGGCTCAGTTCTCACTTTGGATTTTTATGCAGCTTTGTCTACCCAAAAAGTGATCCTTTTCCATTTTTTTAAAAAACAAAAAAACGTCATACTCACCTAGGCTCCGTTCCCGCAGCGAATGAAGTGAATCAACCCCGACGGGATCCCTGCCAAGGCCGGCGTGATCCATTGACGTGATCAGGAATGGGCCTGTAGCCTAGTAAATGGCAGAGTAGGGAGCTACCTCCCTGATCTGCCATAGTGTTCAATAGTATCTGCATCCTAAGGACGCAAATACTATTGAATGTGGTGTCGCTACCGCCGTAGCAGCCATAGCGGCTGCTAGCGGCGACACCTGGCATGGGGGTCCGTGATGGTGGGCAGCACGGGCCCCCTCATGCCGCAGGCCCCGTAGCATCTGTTACCACTGGATACCATAACAGGCTGCTAACAGGCTGGTACGGGTCTGAGGTCACAGGTTCACAGCAGGAAATAGGTTGGCAACAGTTAGAAGTCCACGGACTGGTAGCAGGTAGCTGGATACAGACTGGTAGCAAAAAGCTGGATATAGATAGGTAGCAGGTAGCTTGAAACAGACTGGTAGCAAGTAACAGAACACAGACTGGTAGCAGGTAGCTGGATAAAGATAGGAACAAACTAAAGTTGCACCAGTGAGGCTGCTTTAAGTATGCACTGGGCATTTGGGATTGGTTGAGGATGATTTTGAGTGTGAGCACACTGGCCCTTTAAGGATCAGCAAGGTGGCGAGCCTGCCCTAGCAGAAGGGAGAGGAGGAGCACGATGACGTGGAGCAGTGGCACATTGGCATGTCGCCAATACAATAGAAAGACCAGAGTGCCAGCGGCCGAGTAGATTGACCCGACAAGGACAACCGGCAAAAGCAGCACCCACTGCCAGCGTTACAGCCCCCAGTACCAGCGTTACAGCCCCCACCTACCATGTGCCATTGATAATAGTAGTGTCTTCTTAAGTGGCAGAGAGACCTTTCAGCTTCCATAGGCCCAGGTGTAACTGCTACCTTTGCACCACCTATAGCTATGCCCCTGCCTTAATGTGCACAAAAAGGCGGTGTTAACATAGCCTAATGTGGTCATTTGGGTCAGCTATTTGCGCATTTTAGGCCTATTTCATATCATGTATGGGAGAGTCATTCTCCCGTACGTCTTTTTAGATCAAAAGCACAACTCAAATGAGGATAGTATTTCTTTAGAGAATATTTCCCTTCTTCCTTGTGGCATGCAATGGCGGATCATCATTGGGCGTTTTGGGCAGCCGTCCAGGGCCCGGAGGCTCTCGGGTGCCCAATGGCCGCCCCAAGTACAATGCGTTTTTACAGCGATTTTGCTGTGAATCGTGGCAAGAACCGCAACAAAACGTCATTGTTTATGTCCTGTAAATAACCTGCAGACATAAAGGTCACATGACCTTATGTCTGCAATTCTTGTTACTGATTAGAGACCTGCTGGTCACATGACCGTAGGTCCTACAACAGCAGCAAGAGAGAAGACCGTGAGGTGAGCTGTTAGGTAAGTATAAGGGGATCAAGGATTTGTTTAAGGGGTCTGTGTTTAGGGGCTGTATTTAGGGGGTCTGGTCTGGGGCCTGTATTTAGGGGGTCTGGTCTGGGGTCTGTATTTAGGGAGTCTGTATTAGTTTAAGGTGTCTGGGGTCTGTATTTAGGGGGTCTGGTCTGGGGTCTGCATTTAGGAGGTCTGGGGTCTGTATTTAGGGGGTCTGTATTAGTTTAGTGGGTCTGGTCTGTCGTCTGTATTCAATGGGTCTGTTAGTTTAAGGGGTCTGTATTTAGGAGGTCTGGGGTTCTGTATTATTTTAAGGGGTCTGGGGTCTGTATTTAGAGGTCTGGTCTGGGGTCTGTATACTTAGGGGGTCTGGTCTGGGGTCTGTATTTAGGGGTCTGGGGTCTGTATATTTAAGGGGTCTGGTCTGCGGGTCTGTATATTTAGGGGGTCTGGTCTAGGCGCTTTATTAGTTTATAGGGTTCTGTATTTAGGGGGTCGGCTTCTATATTAGTTTAGAGAGTCAGGTATGGGGTCTGTATTAGTTTATGGGGTCTGTATTTAGGGGGCCTGGTCTGGAGTCTGTATTACTTTAGGAAGTCAGACCTGGGGTCATTATTAGTTTAGGGGTTCAAGTCTGGGGTCTGTATTTA